>NC_056572.1:16820656-17120656 GCF_018340385.1 Cyprinus carpio | reverse complement strand
AGTCACAGTTGTTTATTTCATACAGAGAGCACACAGATAATCTGCAGGTCATTGTGGGTGTTTGTAGTGAAGTCTTTCAGTCAGGACAGTCGTGGTGTTTAATAAATGAAAGTGAGGCTGAGAGAGACAGACTGACTGTTGTTTCTCATGATGATCCTTCAGCCGATAAACATCAAACCATTAAATATAGTGTCTTTCATTACTGCAGTTCATGTCAGGAGAGAGAAGCATCAGTAAATCACCATATAAATGGAGCTTGAATCTAAAACATGAGCTTCAACAGAATATGCTGTTTGGTGGATGATGAGACTAGACGAAGCAAGAGAGAGAGATTATCATATAGAGGAGATCAGATCACAGACTTCATGGACAGAGCAGAATCTCGGGTCGAACAAGAAATGACTGAAATGAGGAAATCATCTTTATTTAATGGAAAGAAGGAAGAATAAAGAGGGAACTCTCAATCCGGTCACATCTCAACCATGACCAGTTAAACTCACACAACTCTTGATGTATAGTGGAGAAATATATAGCTTTATTTCAATAAAGATGGTATGGACAAGGGCCGTTGCCCATCAGTGTCCTCTTGCAGTCATATGATTCAGGATTTATTAAGTTTCTAGAGCCAGAGTCTCATCCAGATGTGCTTTATGGTGAAATTAAATGAGAGCAAAGAATGTGTCACTCAGTTTAAATGCTGAGGAATATGAAGAATACAGAAAACATCTATGTCAGCACTCAGATTCAAACCATCACAGTCTTCATGTCATTGTCATTTCAAATGAAACCATGCAGACTGCGTCATCTCTCATGGACTACACTGTAACACACACACATATAGCTGAACTCAAGGTTTATCATAAGTGATCACAGGGCTGTTCATGCCAAACCCGCTGCTGTGTGACAGCCTCTTGCTCGACAAATTTCTGGAGCAGGTGTCAGGAAACAATCGGTCGTTCGGGCTGGAAATAAAACACTCTCAGACCTTGAAAATCAGATAATGCAGGAATATTTTTGAAATAATGGACAGATGAGAGAACTGAAAAATATTCTGCCATCCACCCACTTCACTGTGGGTGAAGTGGGTGCTGTTGGATGTGTAGATGTAATTCTTATTTTATTTTTATTTCGTGAACAAGAAGCATTTACAAGCCATGAATACAAAAATATGCACACCAAAGACAACACTATGAGCACTTCACGAGACGAGTGTGAGTACATGAGTGTGCTGAATGTCAAACACTGTCAATGGCAGTGATCTGCATGAATCAGAAATGTGTTTCTGAGTCCCATCAGGATAAATATGAATTCTAAAGAAACTCTAAAGTTGTTGTATGGTTTGCTCGTTGAGCAAGTGATGATGTAATGAATGTATAGTTGTGATGAAGAGCCACAAGATGCAATCCCATTAGAGTGTTTCACTGATGCATCGTAGTTTATACACTGATCCTTAAACATAGACAGTGAATAAAGCAAAACGATCACTGTGTTCATAAGCAGCATCACCAACGGGCTGAACTGAATAGTTCATAATGGCCTCATGTCGTGGATGTTGAGGCTTTATTTTATTAGACTACAGCACTTTCCATGAATACAATGAACTCTGGAGTTAGTGTTCAAAGCATTAGACCCAAACCCCAACCTGTTTAGTAGGTTGAACTATTAACTATTACCTTACACAAAATTAAGCCAGCATGAAAAGTAGCTTGTTTTGAACTTCGTCAAATGTTTGAGCGACAGCATATTGTATGCAAAAATGTTAATTGAAATCTCTCTCTGGTGTAATTTGTAAATGTGGTTTTTATTTAATCAGTTTTAATTTTGACATTTGTTTAATGTTCATTGCTAGAAATGAATCAGGGTTTTAATTGTGTAACATGTATCCCAAATGTTGTAGAAAGTTGTAGCTAATCTTGTTTCTGCAGGTTCAGCACCTTCATTCGCTATACATGACTCCGTTTTGTACTGTATTCATGAAGAGTGCCGAATATAAAACTCTACTGAAGATAAGAAAAACACTTTATGATAAACAAAATTTTATTTTTTATATGTTTGTTTTTGGGTTTGAAGCAGTTTCATATGAGCTCTGTATAAAATAGTGTCATATATATATTTAGAGAGAGAGAGAGAGAGAGAAAGCGAGAATGTTACTGTAACTAGAATCTGTTTAAATGTGTGCGTGCAAGTGTGTTTGTGAGTATAAGCATGTGCACAAGTGTGTAAATGTGAGTGTGAGCGAGCGTGTGTGTGCACATAGTTTTATACAGTATGTGTGCATTAGAGAGACTGAAGCACTGTTTTTTGTTCAACACTTTCTCAGACTCATTTCAGTGTCAGTTCATGTTTTAGAAACATTTCCTCTTGATTTTCCTCTGATGGATTATTTGTCATTGGCTGTTTCTCTGTGGTGAAAGTGATGTGTCTGTGCCTTACTCGTGTAGATTTTTCCTGTTGTTATAAATGTTATCAACACTCCACTGTTATACCTGCAGATCAACTATAGAAACACATTAGAAAGGTGCATATATATTTTAAGAAAAATTTATAGAGTAATATGTCTGCTATCACAGAATTACAGTATATATTCTAATTATAACGTTTTTGTACATTAGATGATTTTTGTGTGCTTTCTGTAAGCTTCTGTTTCTCTTATAAATTTTGTCATCTGTGGGAAAAAATCACATTCCCATGTGGTCAAATAAAGATGAGCTGAAACGTGTGTGTGTGTGCGCGTGCGTGGTGTTTTTGTGGTTTACACACACAGTGAAGAACGTGGACAAAAACTCAAAATGATGTTCAGACACTGTGTTTGTGGCATTTCACACACATTGAACCATTGTGAACCATGAAATGTTAGAAGTTCAAAGAAATCAGGAGATCAGTTAATTTCAGACTGCATCAAATAATTAGAGAATAAATTTATTTGCATTCATGTGGAGTTCAGAGAATTAGACATTTAATTATGAGAGCAGAATGTGTGGTTTCAGCAGATAATAAGAGTGAGGTTTATCAGCTCTGGACACACGATCAGGCGTGAGCAGGTTATTCTGACACAGACATTTGGCTCACTGGTAAGAGTAGAATAAGATCACCTTGCAGGTTATGCAAGCGTTTGAGGATGTGTTGCATTTTTATAGTCTAGAAAAATGTTAGATTATAATGAAACAAAGTTGGAAAAAAAAGAAGTAAACAGTAGGCTAAACAAACCATAAAATTAACCAATAAAAAGATTAAGAACATAGATATGTAGATGAATTCTGCAATTTAGGCTACTGATAATGAAAGATGTCATGTATGTACATGTAACACTGGTCTGAACAAAGAGATCAACAAAGTAAATTTTCCTTTCGAATGTTCACGTCACGTTGCGTATGGGCACAACTCCTGTTTACCCTGGTACTGAAGCCTGATTTGTTAAGGTTTGTCAAGTCAAGTCAAGTCACCTTTATTTATATAGTGCTTTAAACAAAAAAGATTGCGTCAAAGCAACTGAACAACATTCATTAGGAAAACAGTGTGTCAATAATGCAAAATGACAGTTAAAGGCAGTTCATCATTGAATTCAGTGATGTCATCATGCAGCTCAGTTCAGTTTAAAAAGTATCTGTGCCATAATTTGCAATCAAGTCAACGATATCGCTGTAAATGAAGTGTCCCCAACTAAGCAAGCCAGAGGCGACAGCGTCAAGTAACCAAAACTCCATCGGTGACAGAATGGAGAAAAAACCTTGGGAGAAACCAGGCTCATTCGGCGGGCCAGTTCTCCTCTGACCAGACGAAACCAGCAGTTCAATTCCAGGCTGCAGCAAAGTCAGATTGTGCAGAAGAATCATCTGTTTCTGTGGTCTTGTCCCGGTGGTCGTCTGAGACAAGGTCTTTACAGGGGATCTGTATCTGGGGCTCTAGTTGTCCTGGTCTCCGCTGTCTTTCAGGGCTGTAGAGGTCCTTTCTAGGTGCTAATCTACCATCTGGGCTGGATACATACTGGATCCGGGTGACTGCAGTGACCCTCTGACTTGGGTACAGACTGGATATGGTGGCTATGGTGACCTTGGAATAAGAGAGAAACAGATTAATATTAGCATAGATGCCATTCTTCTAATGATGTAGCAAGTACATCAGGTGTTCCGGTTCCGGTTTACCTAATTAATGCAGCCTAAAAATCCTTTAACGGATTTGGATATTAGAAGCGTATTAGTGTGCTATGTGTAAGCCACAGAGATGGGTCTTTAATTTAGATTTAAACTGCAAGAGTGTGTCTGCCTCCCAAACAATGTTAGGTAGGTTATTCCAGAGTTTGGGCGCTAAATAGGAGAAGGATCTGCCGCCCTCAGTTGACTTTGATATTCTAGGTATTATCAAATTGCCAGAGTTTTGAGAACGGAGCGGACGTGGAGGACTATAATGTAACAAGAGCTTGTTCAAATACTGAGGTGCTAAACCATTCAGGGCTTTATAAGTAATAAGCAAGATTTTAAAATCTATCCGATGTTTGATAGGGAGCCAGTGCAGTGTTGACAGAACCGGGCTAATATGGTCATACTTCCTGGTTCTAGTAAGAAACTCTAGCTGCTGCATTTTGGGCTAACTGGAGTTTGTTTACTAAGCGTGCAGAACAACCACCCAATAAAGCATTACAATAATCTAACCTTGAGGTCATAAACGCATGGATTAACATTTCTGCATTTGATATTGAGAGCATAGACCGTAATTTAGATATATTTTTTAGATGGAAAAATGCATATTTACAAATGGTAGAAACGTGGCTTTCTAAGGAAAGATTGCTATCAAATAGCACACCTAGGTTCCTAACTGATGTCGAAGAATTGATAGAGCGGCCATCAAGTCTTAGACAGCATTCTAGGTTATTACATGCAGAGATTTTAGGTCCTATAATTAACACCTCTGTTTTTTCAGAATGTAGCAGTAATAAATTACTCATCATCCAGTTTTTTATATCGACTATGCATTCCGTTAGTTTTTCAAATTGGTATGTTTCGCCGGGCCAGGAAGAAATATAGAGCTGAGTATCATCAGCATAACAGTGAAAGCCCAAGACGCAAGACATGACAGGAGAGGAAACCTGCTGTGCAGCTCTCAGGACCAGGCTGATGCAAAATTTCAAAATCAAATAACTGTATAGCCTGGAACCACCGTGTTATATGAGCATTAGTATCCTTAATTCGGCCAAGCCAAACTAGTGCCCAGTGAGCAGTCTCCAATCTAAATTTCCTACCCATGAGGTAGTACCTGAAAGAGTCTAAAGCCCATTTAACAGCCAGGCATTCCTTCTCTACGGTTGAATACCGTGTTTCTTGTGGAAGCAGTTTCCTACTGATGAAAGCAACAGGTATCAAGTTTCCTTGTTCTCCCTTCAAATGCACAGCTCCAAGATCATATTGTGAAGCATCGGCCTGAACTGTAAAGGATTGGTTAAAATCTGGACTTTGCAGCACTGGTTCCTTGCACAAAGCATCCTTTAATTCCATAAAAGAATGTGTTGCAGTTTTTGACACCTTGGGAGTGAGAATGAGTTGTAAAATTGAAGCTTCCTGAGGAGCTATAAGTGAGGGTCCACAGGTGTAACCTATACGGAAGTCCTTTTCTTAGAAAATCCTGATGAAAGAAGCAAGGGAAGGAAATGAGGATGATGTGAAATAAGAAATGAGAAGCACCCCATGTTAATGTTTTTCTTCTTTTTAGTTTACCAGTGATTGGCATCCAGCTTATAGGTGCATTCCCACCCCTTCTGCTCCGGAATGTGCATCAGATAATAGATTAAAATAAAACTTAATTCAGGGTTCCTCAAATCTTGCCCTGGAGGGCAAATGCACTGCAGAGTTTAGCTCCAACCATGATCAAACTCAACTTCCTGTGATTTTCTAATGATCCTGAAGATACTGATTAGCATGTTCAGGTGTGTTTGATTAGGTTAGAGCTAAACTCTGCAGGAAAGTGGATCTTGTGGGCCAGATTTGAGGATCCTTGACTTAATCTGTTCCCTCTTTTCCCTACTAAATCTTATATACCACTCACATATTCCCCACACATAAACACACATGCACACACACAGATGTCCTGCCCAAGATGCAGCCTGCCTCCACTTAAGCTCCACCCATTTTTCTTAAAAAAAACTTAGTGTTTACTAACTGAATAGGTCATTGGCGCCATCTTTAGTCTCACAGTGATAAAAACGCCATCAGAAGACCTCAGCATTGCTGGCAGTGAAAATGTATAAAATCTGAGTCTCAGCAGTTAAAAGAAGGGAAAATAACTGGGAAAAGGGAAAAAATCCGGTAAAGACGCAAATATAGTGACATGTAGGCCCTATTTATTAATTTAAGAAGCCCTGAGTCATTGTATGAGTCCTGATCACACTATTGAAATCAGCCATAATATAATATAATATAATATAATATAATATATATATAATATAATATAATATAATATAATAAACAGCATGACAAATGTTACTGTGCTGTTTGAGCCACAGGAGGCACTGTTTGTGTTTTGTGATTACAGTTTTGATTTGTTTTTATCCTTTTGCCAGCTGGATAAATAAATGTATTTGTTGCTAATAGAAGGCTTTTAAGTGTGTAAACAGTTGAGAAAACTAATTATGAGATTTAGATTAAGACAAATGTTGGGATGGATTGATGTACAAATCAATTAGTCTGAACTACACTGAAGCAAAAATCAGACACAAATGTTTTATGTCCACATATAAATGTCTGTCAGGCAGTTTTCTGTATTTTCATAGAGTTTTCTTTATTTTGTCTGTGATGACTAGCAGATTATTATGCTGTACTGTCATAAGAGCTTCGGCCCTTTAAGTGACCCTGGGGCTGTTAGACTCCTCTGATGTCACATAGGCAGCCCCGGGCCGGTGGGAGTGTGAGAACCCTCTAAGTTTAGAGTCCAAACACACAGACGGACCTCAGAGCTGCTTGAGACAGAGCCCGACGACCACAGTCATTCAGGTCAGCAGAAACTTCATCTGATTAATTTTCACAGACACTGTTTGAGGTCATAGTGATATAGAAAAGACTTACAATGGTTAGTTTTCATTGTTCTGTAGCTCTTTTTACACAGTTACACTGTGTGTGTGTGTGTGAGAGAGAGAGAGAGAGAGAGAGAGGGAGAGAGAGAGAGAGACAGAGAGAGAAAGAGAGAGAGAGAGAGAGAGAGAGAGAGAGAGAGACCTCCCTGTTCCAGAAGAATCTCTGCAGCTGTCACTCTCTCTATATAGACACACACACAAGCACACACTCACAGGCCTTGTCAGTCTGTTGTTGTTGTCATCAAATGTGTTTATTTAACATGTTGTGTGTTTTCAGCAGTTACTTTAATTCCTTTAAAACATTTGATATACTGGTTCATGAACTAGTCTTCATAATGATCACGTCACTGATCACTAGTCAAACAAACTCTGTGCTTTTGGTTTTTCAGAACTTGGGAACAAGTTTAGTTTAGTTTGAGTTATTATATCATTAGAATATGATCTAATTAAACCTGAACTTTAAGTGATGATATGATCCTTTGACTATTTCTTTCTGTCTGTCTCTCTTTGTCTACCTGTGTCTCTGTCTTTCTATCTTATTCTCTCTGCCTGCTTATCTCTGTCTGTCTGTAGTGTGATGGCGTTGTCTGGTGAGAGCAGCGCTGTAAAGGATCAGCAGGTTCCTCATCAGGATGAAGCAGCGTGTGTTAATGTCATTCAGTCGCACTACTTGCATTGTCCTTCACCCAGGTCCATTACCATCAGATAACAGATCTCAAAAATGATTAAACCTGAACTTCAGCTGAACGTGATGAAGGTGAGTGTGTATTTGATCTCATGCAGCTTCTCCATGATGTCCGATTGCTTCTCCACCATATCAGACCGTTTCTCCATGATCTCTAGCTTTGATGCAGAAAGTATCTTCATGGAACCAATTCACCTGTCCTCCTCTATTGCTGCCAAGAAGATCATTAATGAAGGTCTGTAAATCAAGACCTTGTTTAGAAGGATCTGCTAATGGAAAGTTCAAACTTGATTACTTGGTTACATCATCACAATATACACTCAGAAATTGCTAGTAAATTTCACAATTACAAATAAATTATGGAAGCTTGTTTCCACCACAGGACTAAAAAAAATAATCCTGATTATAATGACTTATACTGTGTTTTTATGCGTTGGACGCTTCGTTATGATGAAGGAGTGGCCGGCGGGCTTGCAGCAACCACATGTGACGACCCCGGGCTGGACTCCACTTCATCCACGGTGAAAGCCGATCCGGCGATCCAGACATGTGGGGGCATGTTTAAACAAGGTGTTTTAGAAGGGTGTGGACAAGTCTTAACTTTTATAAAGAATATCTCTTTGGATTTGAGACTTTAGTCTTTGCAACTTTACAGATCTTCTTTATGCACCAAGAGCTTGTAACACTCCAAAGAGAAAGGAAAAAAATTTATCGCATCATATGAGATATAAACATGGAATTGCAAGGGGGAATGTCTTTTGTTTATATCTCACAGTTCTGAGGAAAAAAAGTTGCAGTTACTTTTTTTAAATTGTTATTCTGTGGTGAAATCAAGCTTCCATGCATAGCGGATTGAATTGAACATGAAAATTTGAGGAAGAGAAACTGAAATAATATTTTCTTGTAAAATATACTTGTTTTTGTTTTATTTGCTATTTATATAATGCAAATATAATGCACTTTTATTTGCCACATATAATGCAAATAGTTTTGTTGTATTTTAATTATAATCATTACTACAGTATATGCAGTACACATTTACTGGTGTTAGTGAGTCAGTCCTCACTACTACAAGCACTCATCTTGAACAAACCAGTTTAAAATCATGTGCGCGTGTCATCCTGCAGCGTTTGTAATTAGTGTGAATAGTGTTGTGGTGATGTCCGTGTCTCGTCTCTGTCATGACTCCATCCATATATCCTGAAATCCAGAGAGGTCAGGACACCAGTGACCCCTGAAAGCATGCTGGAATCAGCCACAACCAGCTGATGGTGGAGGATCTATATAACAGGGTGAAGGACATGATCGAAGACCGCAGCCCCTACAACACACTGTGTGTGCTGGACATCCAGAGAGCACTGATCCAGGTTAGAGGCTCCATTCAACCCTGTTGACAAGGTCTGGCCCAACATCTACATCTACATGAGTCATATGATGTCATGCTTGTGTCTGTGTGATGAGAGTGAGAAAGACTCACACACTCATATAAAAGGAATATAATGGGTTCAAGACAAACTCTCTTTCTGCGGGTCTTAAAAGGTTCTTGAAAAGTATTAATTTGGTCTTTCACAAATTAAAGCTTTAAAAGGTCTTAAACTGGAGCAGAAAGTCTTAAATTCATAAAGTCATAGCATTAAAAGTTGCATGTATTGCAATATATATATATATATATATATATATATATATATATATCTTCCTCAGTATTGTTGTTTTATTTTCCAATACAAATAATATCTGAACATCCTTAAATCAAGATACATTCACTTGAGAAGTAAAGTGAAGATATGAAGTCTTGTTTTCTGAGAAATTAAGCAAAATTTAGTTCATGATTAGAACAAATATCTGTCAATGGGAAATGAAAACTTGTTTTAAGTTTAAGTTGATTTTTCTGAGCCCATTGACAGATATTTGTTCTTGTTTTAATCGTAAAATCACTTCATTTTGATCAGTTTCTTAAACAAGACTTATTATATTAGTAGTTTTGCTACTCCAGTAAATGTATCTTAATTTAATAATTTAATTTAATTTAATTTAATTTAATTTAATTAATTCTTTAAAGATGCCATAGAATGCAAAAATATATTACACTTTTATAAGGTGTTTGAACATAGTTGTGTGGTCGCAGTGTGTGAAAACAACCAGCCTATAAAGTAGTAAAAATCCACCCAATCATTGTTTTATAATCCAAATAAATCATAAACAGTCTCTCCACATGAGCAGTTCCAGATTTCTCACTACTATGATGTTATACCATTTGTGACGCTCTCTGCCCTATTAGCATATACACAGTCCTGAGTGAGAAACAGCAGTCCACCATTACTGTTTTCTTGCTGTAGCTGCAGGAAGTACAATGTCAGTGCCAAAGAGCCATTAATAGTGTTGTGTGTTGGGATGCACCAACGAACATAGGAGTCTCCATAGACCTCTGAGGACAATTTTCAAATTTCATTTTCGGAGGAAATGTCTAATAAATAGCTAATGTTGCTAAAGCTACCATTGTCTCGGCCTGTTTTCACTAATGCTGCCTTCACGTGCTACCAGAATGACTGTAAATAGTAATGTGAAAGTTAAAAATTGCATTTGGAAGCGATGTGAGGCCAGTAACACAGTCACCACCAGTTAAACCGTAACAACGGTATGCCCACGACCACAAGCTCTTGAAGCTCTGCATTCTTCTGAAAAGGGAGGCGGGAGCACCAGCTCATTTTCATTTAAAGGGGACAAACACAAAAATGGTATGTTTTGGCTCATACCCTGAAAGTGGCAATTTCAACAAACTATAAAAAATTATCTGTGGTGTATTTTGAGATAAAACTTCACATACACACTCTGGGGACGTCAGAGAACAATTTAAAATATTGTATCAATGCATTCTATGGCACCTTTAAGAATCTGGATTAACAAACCTTTGCACTGGAAAACAAGACAAAATTACTGAGGAAGAACATCACTTAACTGCAGTGTGATTAGAAAGTTCAGTAAAAGTTATTTCCTTATTCTAGTATTTGTGAACAGAGCTATTTAACCTTAAAAAAAAATTATCTTTTGTAAAATGAGTAATGGAGATCTGTTGGAAGTTGTATTTTAAAACTTTGAAGCATTGCTTTTACGAGACCATAATGACATACTGTGTTACATTTAATTTACTCCTTAAATTTTTGTTACTTAATCTTAAAATTGTCTTAAAAAGACTTACCTTCATAAAACCTGTAGAAATGCTGCTCTAATAAATGAGTCATGAAAAGTGTTTATTTTCAGTGAGCTGCTGTTCTGTACTGCAGGTCAGTGGCTGTGAATAAAGCCCATCTCAAACGCCTCAGTATCACTCATGTGGTGAATGCCGCTCACGGCACGGGCATCTACACCGGTGAGGTGTTTTACCAGGGGATGAATATAACCTATATGGGTATTGAGGTGGATGATTTCCCAGATGCAGACATCTTTTCTTACTTCCGCACATGTGCTGAGTTTCTGGATGATGCATTGCTGACACACAGAGGTGAGTTTAGAAAAGGTTCTCTTCATTAATTATTCTGTCAAGTGGAGAATGAGCTTAAAATGACTTTTTTCCAACATATTTTTCTTTAGAGAAACTAAAGGCATGGTATGCAAATAATACATAAATAATTGTAGCATAAGTCAATGTACCTATCCATTGAGCAACATGCTATTCCTGTTGAAGATACACAAACAGCAGAAACCGAATTAACTCCGAGGCCTGGACTTTATTATGTCTCACCATAGACGTGCCTCACTCACTTATTTTTAGAGTTAGTGACACAGATAGTCAGCAACCTCTTCACAATCTGATTCAAGGAGAGCATCAGAAACTAATATCACATATGCTAGCTACCAAGATGAACTATTGTGTGTATTATGTGTGAATTATTAGTCTAGCACTGCTTCTCATTTAGTCTTCTCTTTTATTACAAAAATTGATTTTTCAGAATAATTATCAGGATGTAAACTCAAAACATACTTTCAAATCATTCAGAGCAGAATGGCTCATAGTACTTAATTTTGCATAATGAGGATCTGATCTGACATTACAATCTAATTATTCCTCTCTAAACATTATACTGCAATCCTGAGTCAGTGAACCCAGTGCTCAGTGCTCAACCACTAGAGGGCAGCAGGAACAGGAGATCATGTCGAAATTGAATGGTTGACCCAAAAATCATTTACGCACGCTTATGTCATTCCAAACCTGTATGATTTTCATTCTTTTACTGAACACACACATACACACACACAAAATATTTAGCAGAATATTAGAGACTGACGGCCTCAATCAACATTCACTTTCATTGCATCATTTTTCATACAATTAAACTTAATGACTATCATCATTCACCATCAGCTCTTGTTTCCACAGAAGAAAGAAACTCATATGGATTTTTGGGATTTTTGGTCGATCTATCTATGTAATGGTAAAATTAGAATTGGCATTTCAAAGTAAATAATGTGTAACTTCATTGGATGTGGTTGAAAATCTCCAAAGCTCTCCTCCCAGTTTTGACAGTGAGAGTTCATCTCCCTTCTTCACTGTCTCAGATTGCACCAGAAAGTGACTGTTTTCAAAGTTTGCCCTGCCTTTCTTTTTGTTTTGTACAAAATGTCTGTCTCCTTTACATTCTGTTCCTGACATCAAGCTCCAGGAGAGATTTAAGAAGGCTCTGCCCATGTATATTACTTAAGTAATAATGCAGTTTGATAATCCAGATCACTCAGTCACATGACTTCATTAATATTAATGAGTAAAGACCAGAAAAATTTGTTGGCCACAGGCCCTTTGGGAGGGCGTCTTAAAGGGATTCTCCATCCCAAAATGAAAATTTTGTCATTAATCACTTACCCCCATGTCGTTCCAAACCTGTAAAAGCTTCGTTCATCTTCGGAACACAATTTAAGATATTTTGGATGAAAACAGGGAGGCTTGAGACTGTCCCATAGACTGCTAAATAAATAACAGAATACTCCATCTGCCATCAGTGATTCAACCGTAATGTTATGAAGCGATGAGAGTACTTTTTGTACATGAAGAAAACCAAAAATAACTACTTTATTAAACAATTCCTCTCCTCTGTGTCTCTCCAAATCAGCGTAGCGCCATTTTGGCAATTCTGAGCTGTACACAAGCAGCTTACGCTCTTCTGTGTCAACCACACCACAAGGATACGGTTTTTTACGTGTTTTTATGGTTTGGTTTGAAAGCAAACAGCGCATCGACGCAGCGCGACTGACACAGAAGAGCATACACCATCTGCTTACTGCTCACAACTGCCAAAATGGCGCTACGCTGATTTGGAGAGACACAGAGGAGAGGAATTGTTGAATAAAGTCGTTATTTTTGTTTTCTTCGTGTACAAAAAGTATTCTCGTCACTTCATAACGTTACGGTTGAATCACTGATGGCAGATGGAGTATTCTGACGATGCTTTTCATACTTTTCTGGACCTTGTCACTGTTATTTATTTGGCAGTCTATGGGACAGTTTAATTATTCCTGATTTTCATCCAAAATATCTTAAATTGTGTTCCAAAGATGAACGAAGCTTTTACGGGTTTGGAACAACATGGTGATTTATGACAAAATTTTCATTTTGCGGTGGAGTAACCCTTTAACATAACATTTCCATTTTCAGTTGATGTGAGAAATATAATGAATAAGGAATTTTTTTTTTTTCTTCATTTAGGCAAGGTGCTTGTGGACTCAGTGATGGGCGTGAGCCGGCTGTACTTGTTGCTGCATATCTCATGATCTTCCAGAACATGAGCATCATGGAGGCCCTGCTGGAGATCAGGAAGAAACGTGCCACCAACCCCAACGAAGGGTTTATAAAGCTGGTGGGAGGCACAGCTAATGTGTAACGGGGAGGACAATGAGTCTTTGCTGTGTGACAGGAAGCAGCCAGCAGTGCGACCTGAGGACCTGGAGAGCGTGACCAGTGAAGATGTGCGAATGGTGACGGAGCACATCAGACGTTGCCCCCGTCGGCCCGCTCCTGATGCAGTGTCCACATTGAGCTGCAGCAGTTACTCCAGTCTCTGGAAGCAGCGTCTGAAAGAGATAGAGGAGCAGGTTGCTGCACAATACCGACTCAGAGAGGCTGACGAGGACAGTGAAGCAGGCCAGAGAAAAATTGATGACGATGTTGAGAGCATACTCTCTGACAGCAACTCCATGTACAACTTCTGCAAAAAGAACAAGAAAAAACTAACACCTTTGGAACGATGGAAGATTAAGCAAATTCAGTTTGGATGGAACACAAAAGACACAGTGGCAGAGGATGGAGTTAAAATGAAGGCTGAGACCGAAGATCCCGCTTCCTCACTGGAGGACGTCAACTTAACGGCCCATAAGACTTGGAAACTAAAGCATCAGAAAAAGTATGGTGGTGAAAAGAACAAAAATTCTGGAGATGAGTCGGGTCGAGAACCTGGCCACGATCAAGAGAGGACAGCGACGAGAGGAGCTTCTGGAGTGCACAAGGAAAACCCTTGAGTAGAGCCAATCGGTGTGTAGCTGGGAATCCGAGAGCTCTATGAGTGCCAGCATCCCGCTCTCTGCTTTCTGTGCAGGAGCCTTTCGATCTGCGAGCATCACAGGAGACGATAACATGTCTGTCTTGAGTGGAAGGTCTTCTGCCCTTTCAGGTCGTAGAACCCGATCGCAGCCACCTGTTCCCCAAGAGCCTCCTGCACCTCCTGCTGTGGTCATTGGCCCTAATAGCGAGCACATGGTTAACATCGCCAATATCCAAAACTGGATCGCCAACGTGGTCAATGAGACTCTTATGCAGAAGCAAGCCGAGATGATGATGGGAGTGAGTCTCGCCCCTTCCAGAGTGGGATCAGTGTTTAGTCTGGGTGCTGGACATGGAGTAGATGATGACAAAGCCTCAATGCTGAGTAGATCCACAGCCGAATCCATCATGTCTGTGGGTGGGAAGGCTCAGTCTGTGCTGTCAGCTGGTGGCAGGGACGACTCCATGCTATCTGCTGGAGGAGCATCTAACCTCTCCTCAGTGTCTGGGTTAGGCTCGTGTAGAAGCAAGATTACTACAACCAGTGTGCCGCTTTACAACCTTTTCCAGGACCAGGTGAACCTTCACAAACTGGACACTATGGAGAAAGAAATCAAGTCTGACATGCAGAACAAGATGGCATCCTATAAGGTGAAGAAGATTGCTGAGGACAACAAGCGCAGTACGTTATACAAGAAGAAAAAAACGAAGGAGGAAGATGGTGATGATGAAGCCAGTCATGGAAAGTCGAATGGATTTGATGATTTGGCAGCCCATTCTTCTGAGAAACCCAAACCCAAAAGAGATTATGGGGCGGTCAGGAATACTGAACCTTCCGGCTTCAGCCAGTAACCCCACCAGCAGTTTTGATGAATGGCTCAAAAATGTAAGACCTCCTCAAAGCAAACTTAAACCTTATGATGGAAACAGTGAGCCACCCAGCGTGTCTCGACCATTGTATGAAGGGATTGGGGAACCTTCAGAGTTTGTCTTCCCAAGCTGCAGGAGCCCAATTACAGTAAATGATGATGAAGAGGAGGAGTATAATTTTGTCTCAACATTTTCATCCATGCATCAGGCTGATGATGACATGGATTTGAGTCGAGATCCCAGTCCAGAGATTAACTGTCGATCTCAAGGGTCCCCACCTTCTTCATATAACAGCCTAGGTGAAGATTCTAGTTGCAGAACCAGGAGATTGTATGCTAGATATGAAGACGAGGAGAGATGCGGTTACCAATACTACTCAGCAAAGCAGAAATCTTCCCACGCCTCACTATATGAGAACAACAAGAGTTTGAGGACTGATAAAACAACACAGGAAGAGAAGGAAGATGAGGAAATATCTGGTTTTATTGCTCAAATTTAAACAGAGGGCGAGAGCACGGGTGGCAGAAGAAATGGAGGATGATGAAATTCTTTCTGCATGGAGGAAACAGGAGGAGTCAAAGTCACACGTTCATAGTAAAAACTAATTAAAAAAATATTTTATGCAAAAAATATAATTATCTATAAAATAGCATGTCTGTAAAGATCTATTGATTCGTGAACTGACAGGCTGACATTCATAGACAAAACTGTTCAGTACAAAACTCTTAAAACTTATTTGATATAGAGCTCCAGTCTATACTGTATATAAGTGTTCCAAATAGAAGATAACATCACTGCATTCATTATAAAGTAAACATTTTACAAAAGTCTCTTGTGTTCAGGCTTTTTGACAGAGAAGAACAACACACTCCTCCTGGCACACGGGATGTAAAGTTAAGAGCAAATCCCCAAATCAAGAATCTATCTATCTATTTATCTATAAAAAAAAATAATGTGAAGATATATAAAGAGATGTAAAGATATATAAAGATAATGTTGTGTAATGTATTGTGAAAAATAACATATTTAGCAGCTCTGGAGTCATTAAATGAAATGATAATATATAGGTATATAGTGAAAAAATTGTTCATTTAACACACATTGAAGGCAAAAATGGGCTAATATTTAAACTATTACACAGTGCAAATAATTTTATGAAACAGCAAAAATTTTAAAAGTTACATACAAAAAGTCAAACTTTGGTTTACATTAATTAAAAAACAACTTTAAGATTTGACATTTATGAAATGATTTCATTTCAAATCTGCCTTCATAGTACTTGTGTTTTATTCTTATAATTTTTTTACACAATAGATAGTCTTAAGTTCATTGTGGAGGACAGTTTAAAACCAACCAACAAACCACAGCTAAAGAAAGCATTTGTGTAATTGGACTTTTCTCTCAAAACCTGGTAGTTACAGAGAGATTTCTGGTTTATAATCTGGTAGGAGGGGTTTGTACACTCAGGAAAACAAACAAACGGGAGAATTTGAAAAAATAAACATTATTGAATTATGAATTATGTGGTTGTTCGGAGGTTTTATGTCAGTCAGGGAGGGGTAGGTGTGTGTGTGTGTGTGTTGTATCAGCGGTAGGCGGGGTTTCGGTCTCACACTAAATATTCAAAATGGCGGACAGAGGATCAACGACTCAAGATGAGCGCTCGACTGCAGGTAATTATTACATTTTACATATTCATATTCTCCATCCGCCTCGCGTAAACAAACTCAAACACACGCGCCAATCATTTGCAGACAAAACCAATCGCAATGGCGAAGATGTTTTATTATTTTAGAAATGTTTTGAGTCCGTCAGCAGCAGATGAGAGTTGTTTGTCCCGTGCAAAACTCTTATCATTTGAAATGGTGCGCGTGCGTGCTATTCACAGAATCTCGTGCTTTCATAACGTGTGGGTTAACTGTCGAGCGTGGTTCAAACTGCTCAGTTCGTTCGGGTTTTCCGCGCCGTAGTGATGTTTGTAAAGTGTTATGAGTGTGAGTTAGCAGCCGTGCTATCAGCGCGCTTTGTGTTGCTTGGCCGCGAGAGAAACTCAACGGCCGCATATTTGCATATTTATATGTTTGTTCAGCAGTAAACTAGCAAGCGTGATGTACAATAATAATTCATCAGTTTAATATGTGCGGCGGCGAAATAAAATGTATAGAAAAACTTCAGCCTGAGCTTTTCTTCTCTAGATCAACTGTTTTCCCTCAAGGCAAGCGAAATCCCCCAACAGGGTCTGTGCATCTGCGCGAGTGCGAATGTGTAGGGGATGATGATTATTTTCTCTTAACACGCAATAATGACAGAGTCTGAAATGTTTACCTTTCTCAAACGCATCTCGTGTTGATTAATTCTGGTGTGAAGTGGTTGTGGAGGAGCTACATAAAAAAAAAAATCCTAGGGAGTGAAAGTGCGGATTTGCATAACGTACTTGTTTAATGCTTTTAATTATTGTGCATAATTTAGACATCCGTTTTATTCCAGATGAGAGAGGCGCCACACTATTTATCACGCGGATTAAATATACAGAGCTGCTGATGAATATTCATGAGTACAAACGCCGTGTTCATGAATGATTAATTTTTGAGCGCTATGTGTGATTTGCTTTGGATGTGAGTTCTGTGGAGGATTTTACCATGTAGGCCTACTTACTTCAGCTTTTCTTGTGCCTCTCAGGAACGTTAACTTTTGCATTCATTGCTTGCTTGTGTGTGTGTGTGTGTGTGTGTGTGTTTATATATATCCAAAGCTTGAGAATCGAATCGATTTGTGAAATTTAGGGCTGTTTTTTTATTCAAATTTCACAATTCGATTTGATTCTCATTCACAAGCTTTCGATTACCGATTCAGTTTATTTTGGATATATATCAGGTACAGTAACCTACTTGAATTACATACATGCCTACATTGGTCAGGCATGACAGAATGCTTTCAGCACAATCAAACTCGATGCATCACTGAACACTAACTCAATGCATTAACAAACAACACTTGTGTGAGAACACAACAAAGCCCTCAGTCAGAGAGTGTTCCCGAGTGAAAATATATCTGTGCTAAACTTATACTTAGCATCCAACTAACACACTGGCGAGTAAAATCTGAGAATTTATTAGCCATCATTTAGTCGCCAGAATGAAGATTTAGTCACACATGCGAGTGATTTACTCGCAATGTAAAAGGTTGAACAGTAAATTATAACAATGAAAACGGTTTTATTGAGAATTTAACTGCATCAAAATACAGTATTTCAGCACAGAGAGGCAAACAGATGTAATAATAAATGTACAGCATGTTCAGAAGAAGTGAACTGTCCTGTCCTGCAAAAATGTAAACAGGCAAGTAAATTGCTTAGTGTAAAGAAAGAGAAGTAATGGGAACCTGGTTCATGTGTCTAATAGACAAAGGTGTATTACCTTGGAAACACGTCTAGTCTTCATGCTGACTATGGTTTTACTAAAAATAAACATACGTACGTCTGACAAAAGCATTCATATTTGTCCATGACCATGTTTATTAGAGTAATAAAAACTTGAAAAGTATTAATTTAAGGTACATTTAGAACAGATAAAAATGTGTGAAGTTGATTAATCACAAGTTAACTCATGACAATCATGCAGTTAATCATGATTAATTTAATCGATTGACAGTCCTTAAAAAAAATATATATATATATATATATATATATATATATATATATATATATATATATATATATATATATATATACATATATATGTATGTATGTATGTATGTATGTATGTATGTATGTGTGTTTTTCACACTATGATGATGTAGTGGAGTGTGGACTGTCAGGTGTTGACTTTTTGGATGTGCACAAGCATCATTGCTAGTCTGCAAAATCACGTTCTTATGTAAAAGTGTCATTTTCAGACTAGCCATGACCAATGCTATAAGTACTCAAAAATAGCTATAGGCCTTTTCGTTTTAAGCATTGTTTTTTTTATACCAATCTTCTGGTGGCTGTATGTTTATGAATGATTTCCCAACATTTCCCTGGTCACATAAGTCCACCAAATAGCAGTTAATATAATAATACACTCTAATTTAATAATTAACCATGTTTAACCAATAATTACCCATGTTTTCTAACCAATATTTGATCTGACATCTGTAGAGTTGTTTTGCTGTTGATCTTCACATTAACATTTCTGTGACGACAGTGTTTTACTTGTGAAATTTCATTTATGAGATTCAGTAATAAATTTCACCATATGAAAAGGGGAAATATATTTTGTTAAACATTTCTGATTTTGATTTGTTAAAAATGACCTGTTAATAATGTCTTGTTCCATTTGTGAGTGAGACGCTTGTGCTGTGGCTCCAGTCAGTTCCAGTCACCTCTGATCACTCTGTAGTATTTACACAAAAGAATGAAACAGTTATTTGTTAATATAACAAGTACAGTGTTAATGGCATAAAAAATAAATCAGTAGGTTCAAACCTAATTGAATGCATGCATATAGTAAGACTAGGGCTGAAAGATTTTGGAAAATAATCTAATTGCGTTTTTTTTTTTTTTTTTTTTTTTTTTTTACCAATTTTGCGATTTTGACGCTGTCTATGACATTAAACTGATGCTTTGTTCTGTTTGTGACGTACTGACACAAAGTTAAATGATTTGCAACGGTTGCTTTGTCGCGTCCAGTGTACAGTAGAGCTGTTGCGGTGTGATGCGACAACTGTAGCATCCGGTTTAGACACCGTGAGTGAAGCCGAGAGCAAGATATGCCTCGTCATATTTTCTACATTTAGCTTTTGAATGACCAGCATCTGCCTGGGTCTGTGCGACATCATCTGTTGCTTTTCTCTTCCTTTTCACAAACCGATCCATCTCCCATTCTAAAGTTACGTCCTTTGGCTGTTTACTGCTTTATTTCTTTTCTTTTTCTGCTGATGGCCCGTGCGCCCCACACTTTGAGAACTACTGCTTTAGAAAGACTTTAAATAAATAAATAAATAAGAATATATATATATGTATGTGTTACCTTATTATATATATTATTTTAAGGTCGAAGTCTTCACTAACTTTACTCACATTTCACTGTTGGTATATATATTCTCTATATAATCGTGTATGTGACGAATAAGAATCTTGAATCTTCAGTAATAAAATGCACCGTAACACTGTGACTGCTTGAGTAATTTCAATGTGCTGTTTTGAAGTACTTCATATTATATATGCTTTCAAACATTTCCGCGCGTAGCATTCCAGGGTTGCCAGTTTTTTACAACAAAACCCACCCAATTGCTACTCAAAACTAGCTCAATCGCGTTTCGAGGGGGGTCTACTAGTGTTCCAGGGGGTAAAATACACGTTTTATGGAGGGGTTCCCCAAACCGCGGACTTGGCAACACTGTAATGTGACTTGATGCTTCCTCTGAAGACTGCTTAGATGTGTTTGACTTGAAGCAGCGCTGATTAGGGGAAGTCGTGGCCTAATAGTTAGAGAGTTTGACTCCTAACCCTAAGGTTGTGGGTTCAAGTCTCAGGTCGGCAATACCACAACTGAGGTGCCCTTGAGCAAGGCCCCGAATCCCCAACTGCTCCCGGGCGCCGCAGCATAAATGGCTGCCCACTGCTCCAGGTGTGTGTTCATGATGTGTGTGTGCACTTTGGATGGGTTAAATGCAGAGCACGAATTCTGAGTATGGGTCACCATACTTGGCTGTATGTTACGTAATTTTTTTTTTTTTTTTGATTAGACCGATCGGTGCATGTCTTCAAAGTACTGTGAGAGCTAGAAGAGAGTGGACGTCTCCTTATTCTCTCTCTCGCCGTACTTTCATGTCATACACCAATCGATCTTCAAGTCAAGTCCAACACACCTCTTTACTCTCGCGCGTCATGTGACCGAGTGTAATCTCAGCCTCTGCGATTGAAAAATCTAATTTTTTCCTATCGCAATATTATTGCAAATGCAATAAATCATTCAGCCCTAAGTAAGACAGCGATATTTAAAGGGGTCATATGATGCGATTTCAAGTTTTCCTTTCTCTTTGGAGCAGAGTGGAGCGGCAACAATTTTCCCTCCATGCTCCAAGAATTCAATAATCACTCTGCTCCAGCTCCGCTGCGGGTTCACCATTTCCCACTCCTCACTCCACTGATCAGAAACCCCGCTAAATTATTTCACTATGCTTGAAAAATTAAAGTTCTGTTCAGAAATTATTTTAAATGAAAAAAAAAAAATGCATAATACTAGAAAAAATGTTTTAACATGCTTTATTGGAACACTTCAATTAGCCCAAGTCCATATTAAATGACTGCTTAACTCACTTAGCTTACTTGTCTGTGCAACGTCTAGCTCTACTATGGCGAAGCTGAGGGTAGTTACTTCAGAAACAGAAAGAATATGCTGTAACTTTTCAGTTTTTCTTCATTCCTGAATAGTGTTGGCCAATATGGTCATTTTTCAAATCGCCATATCGCCAGCCCGTGAGATTCACAATATTATCGTGTGTGCATGGCAGCAAGAGAGAGACTCAACCCACGGACATGAAAAACAACCGCAGACTTGGCAACACTGGTTCAGGTGGAGTGGCGTTTACTACACAGAGCCGTAGTCCACCGACAAGCTACACAAAATCGCTTTCAAAATCGACAAAGAATCGCCTGCGATTTTAAAATCGTTTTTTTTGTAGACTGTCAGTGAATTACGGCTCTGTGTAGTGAATGCCAACCAGTGTTGCCAAGTCTGCGGTTGTTTTTCATGTCCGCGGGTTGCAACGACCCCAATACCAATAACGTGATATTTAGCCCCTAAAATGTGAATATTACCAGGGCAACCCTGCCAAAAACGTATATTTTCACCCCGGGATGCAATTTTTATCGGGGAACCTCCTGGAAACGCGATTGGGCTAGTTTTGGACTAGTTTTGAGAAGCAACTGGGCAGGATTTGTTGTGAAAACCTGGCAACCCTGATCTTAACGCACATGCTGGAGATATACTACTAATCACAGGAGCGTCTTTACTGAAGAGATGCGCATGAAAATCGTATTCGATTTTTTTGCACAGCCCTATCCATAATACAACACTATTGTTTTGTTGGACTAAAAGTGCTCTATGGGATGTTGTTCAGTGGACCCTTCTAACTAAACCAGGATTTCCAGCTAGACAGTAAATTTTGCAGTGTTAAATCAACTCTATTAGAGTTGAATTTAACACTCGGCATGAGTGTATGTGGTCCCACTCAGAATTGGTGATAATTTGACTCTCGTCAAGAGTTAAATTAACACTATTTTGAGTAAAAAATTAACACTGCTACCAGAGTTTAACACTAGGGGAAATTAACTCTGTTTAGTGTTACCACAACTTAACTCTGCAGGAAAATTTACTCTGATGGGTATTATATGTAATATTTCACTTATGTAGAATTAATTTACATTTATTATAGTAACAAAAATGATCAAGCTCAAGAAATATACACATACATGCACAAAATGACACATATGCATGAAATGACAATACATCACTATATTCCATACAGAACCTGTTGAACCTACTAGCTAAGCAGCCTTGCTCTCGCCTCAGCAATACAATGACCTTCACTTTGCTAACATCTTTTTTGTTCACAGTGGTCTGAATGAAAGTGTACATCTCGCATAAAACAGTGTTATAAATGGTGCCAAAATGGTGTGCCTTAAGTTTGTTCAACAAAAAATAGAATTCTCGTTAATTACTCACCCTTATGTCATTCCAAACCTATAAGACTTTTGTTCATTTTCAGAACACAAATGAAGATATTTATAATGAAATCTTGCAGACTTTTATCCTTTCATTGACAACCTATACAACTACAACTTTCAAGGCCTAGAATGGTGTTAAAGACATCATTAAATTAACTTGTGTGACTCTGGTGATTTAACTTCAGTTTTAAGCAACACCAGTGCTTTGTTTGCGCAAAGAAATAATAATAATTAAAGCTGCAAGCAGCCTTTCTGGGGCCAAGCCCTTATTGCTCTTTGGCTCTTAAGGGTTTTTCCAGCAACTTTTTCAGCACTTTTCCAGAACAGATAGATTCAGAATTACAGATAAGGTGAAATCAGAAGGTCTGATGAGAATGAACAAAAACATGTTTTTTTTTTTTTTTTTATTCATTACAAACACATGGAACACCCAACATCCGGAACAGAAGCAACATGAACCACCCTGGATTCGAACCCACGACCTCAGAGATTCGGAACCAGTGCCTTTACAGAGTGAGCCACATTAGTTGACGCACATTTGACAGGCCACAGAAGCGAGGTTAAGGTGTGAGAATGATCTCTCAAAACCCTGAATTAGCATTTCAGCCAGATTAGCATGCTAGGCTAAAAAATGCTAACGTTGCTCAAAGTTAACCAGATAGATCAAGACACCCATTAGAATGAATAGAAATGTGTTAGCGTTTCAGCTAATTAGCATGCTAAGCTAACTATGCACAAATCAACTAGCACAGGCACGGTCAACTTCAGAGATGTACATGTCGGGAACGGGAGTGTAAATCAAAAATCTGTTCAGTCATTTCTGTCAGGCCTGGTCTGAGGTTCATCTGATAAAATTTTGGACAAAATTGAACAAGATTTCAGGGAGGAGTAGCGAAAAAACTGTATTTCATTCCATTCAATATGGCGGACAGACGCCATATTGGAAAATGGCAAATGAGACATCATCTGATTTGGCATAACCCACGGAATAAAATGACATAGAAATTACAAAAATCGATCAACGATTTCAAAAGTTATAAGGGGTTTTGCAAGAATCATTATATCTCTTGAACACTAGGTGGCGCTGTCTTCAAACTTCCGGGGTACCTCCAGCACATTGCGTTGATGATGCTTACCGATTTTTGAGCAGATTTGTCAAGTAGATCAAAAGATATTGCAATTTATGACAAATTTCAAAATGGCGGACAGGTGGTCCAGGTGGTCTTGACAAAATTGACATCCACAGATTCGGAATGACCCAAAGAATCCATAGACACCAATATCATAATTTTCTGACGAATTGTTCAGAAGTTATAAGCAAAAATGTGCATTTTTGGTATATCTCAACACCCATAGGTGGCGCTGTTCCCAACTTTGGCATGTACCCTCAGATCATGGTGTAGATGAAGTGTACCAAGTTTGGTTTCGATTGATCAAAGTTTGGCCGAGATACAGCATCTGAACCAATTTTGGGTCGACTTCGTTAGGTTCACAATTTAATAACTTTTTAACAAAGATGAATATCAAAAATCTGTTCAGTGATTTCTGTGCGTCTCAGTCTAAACATCATGTGAGCCAAATTTCAGAAGAATTGGACCAATTTTGAAGGAGGAGTTGTGTTTAGACTGAATACTGTACTTTTCAAAATGGCCGCTACTGTAATGGGCGGAGTCTTAATGTAATGTATTGACTATAATCTTCATGAAGAGAGTGATGAGGTGTACTAAGTTAAATTTTCATAGATTTAGGGGTTCAAAAGTTATTAACGTTTGAATGTTGAAATTTTGGGCTGCTTGTGGCGCTATAGAGTTGGTCCTAGAGACATCAAATATCACTATTCATGGCCATCACTAGAAGTGTGCCAAATTTCATCATTTTCCTATGTTCCCTTCATAGGGCTGCCATAGACTCCCATTGGACGAGAAGAAGAAGAAGAAGAAGAAGAAGAAGAAGAAGAAGAATAATAATAATAATAATAAAACATACAGATACAATAGGGGCTACAGCCCTTTGGGCTTGGCCCCTAATAATAATTTACCACTTTATAAATTATATAAATCCGTGACAAGCGTACAGAAGAGCACGATGACGGATGAGTGTTTTGTTGAGATGAAAGCAGATGTAGTGTGATTGCATATCTTTGTTTTATTCTTTTGAGAGGTGATCTAAATATTTTTGGATTGGAACAAATAGAAAATTGACAGGCTTGTCAAATAAGTTAGAATTGACTTGAACTGCAAGGAATTGCAAGATAAAGTCTCAACTACCCTTTTTTAAAAATAAATAAATAAACAGAATTGTGAGATATAAACTCGGATTTTAATTCTGAGTTTATTGCGTTTCTGATTTTTTCCTCAGGTTTGCGAGGAGGGGGGAATCCAAATTGTTTTTTAGCATCACTCTACTGTAACTGTACTGTTACTGCAACGTCACTGCACTATCACTATACCATCACTGTAGCATCACTGCACCATCAGTGTACTGTAACTGTACTGTCACTATAATGTCACTGACTGCACTATACTGTCACTGTAGCATCAGTCTACCATCACTGAACTGTCACTGTAGCATCACTGCAGTAGTGCAGCCTGTCTGTAGTATGTGTTTGAGCTGCTTGTTATTAAAGACTGGCTCTGATATGGTCATATATGAGAGTAGAGTTCAGTTTAGTTGCAAAGGCATCGCAGAATTGGAGCACATGATTGGCAAACACAGGATGATGGCTTAATTAAAGCTAATGAATATTAATGAGTTCCTGAGGTCTAATAGAAAAGTTTGGACTGCAGTTGAGTTTAAATGTTTCGATTCTCTGAATACTTCATTTTTCCTACATTGTGCCTCATGCCACTTATCTGCTTTAAATTATGCAGCGCTGCGTTCGATGGTTTGAAAGGCTAATTAATTGCTTATTTAAAATTCTATTAATTAAAACATTTGCATAATCAGTTAGCTTACTGAAGCCCTCGCAGCGGCCACATGTAAATTGTGTTTCTCTCAACTTTTCTTTTGAGTTAAAGATCCATCTGTCTTTCTCTCTCTGTCTGTCTGTCCCTCTCTCAGTGGGGTTGTTGTCATGGCAACGGCTTGAGTTGAAGCCACATCATGACTTAGTTTGTCTCTGTGTAACAGAGCAGCAGATCTGTGCATTAGACGAATGTGAGTCTTTGAAGGCTGCTGTGTGTCAGGCTGAGGAGCATTCTTCACCTTTACAAAAATTTGGTTTGGCTGTTCAGTTTGAAACAGTCTTTACTGAGGTGCAGGAATAGTTACACAGGACATAGTAGTAGTTAATTAGTGTGGTAAGTTAGCCTAGTTGAAGTTCAGTAGCAGGGGTGGTACTAGGGGTGGGCTAAGGGGGCTGAAGCCCTGAATGTTTTCAGTAAGGCCCGAATGTTTTTAATATGAAATGTATGACGGATTTCTTGGTTTTCTTGAGAATTTTATTTATTTTTTTTAGTACCAGAGATTTGCTTTGTGCACATCCAACAGTATCTACTTGGATTGTGATTCATTCCCGACAAGACCCGCCCACTGAGGCTCATTTTATGGCCAACCAGCGATTGAAAAGTTACAGCAGCTGTTTCAGGTGTCTGTAACTTATGCAGGTTGCACACAATTTTTTTTTAATCTTATAAGATTTTCAAAATGTGAGAGACCACAAACATGAGGACAAAAAATCCTAGATTTAACCACTTTGCTCCTACAGTGTGTGGTGTGCCGCGATGTGACAAAGACAGCACACCAACAGATTTTCAACCAGAGTTATGACTTTGAACACAGGAAATCTGATAAAATAATCTTAAGAACCACTATGATTTTTTTTTTTGAAATTAGGTTATTTGTTACTGAGCATTGTCACTGTGAAGCAACAAATATTGATATTTAATCATATAATTGTATGTTCTAGGACACGCGCATTTAGAGCAATTACATGAATGGTTTGGTTAGCATGGTCTGTGGCAGACTTTTCTTTGTGTCAGGGCAACAATTCAATGAACAATAAATAAATAGTTATTGATATTGCTGAGACAATATTGTGTTTTTTGCTCAATTTCGCTAAAGAAAATGGTTCCAAACAAAATGATGTTGTGCGTCTCTGCAGCAACACATAGCGGTGTTTCCTTACAGAATGAATTTGCATTTTTGATCAAATCAGGTGAGTCAATGATTCACTGATCCGTTTATAAAACCAGTTTTTTTTACTTCCTTCGTGAATGAATCAGTCATTTTGAAAGAATCAGTTGAATAAAAGACTCAGTGACACACTCATTACGACAGTGGCTTGTCGCCACCTACTGGTAAGTTTAGTTTCACATTTAAAAGTATAATTATATATTTTTTTTATATCATTTTTATTTCTATTTCGCCATTTTTATATTTAAAACATTAATCTCATAACGTTATTTATGCAATTTGTAAGTGCGGTGTAAATGCATGTACAAGTGCAATAAATAAAAAAGTGTATAGAACCCTGCATGTTTAATTAGGCTTATATTTCTTAATCTGTGTGTATTTATATATACACTGAACAAAATTATAAACGCAACACTTGTTTTGCCCCCATTTTTCATGAGCTGAACTCAAAGATCTAACACTTTTTCTATGTACACAAAAGGCCTATTTCTCTCAAATATTGTTCACATTCCAAGTCTGCGGTTGTTTTTCATGTCTGCGGGTTGAAGCGACCCCAATACCAATAACGTGATATTTAGCCCCTTAAATGTGAATATTACCAGGGCAACCCTGACAAAAAAAACGTATATTTTAACCCCGGGATGCAATTTTTATCGGGGAACCTCCTGGAAACGCGATTGGGCTAGTTTTGGACTAGTTTTGAGAAGCGACTGGGGAGGATTTGTTGTGAAAACCTGGCTACCCTGATCTTAACGCACGTGCTGGAGATATACTACTAATCACAGGAGCGTCTTTACTGAAGAGATGCGCTTGAAAATCGTATTCGATTTTTTGCACAGCCCTAATATATTTTTTAAAAGTTATTATTTCTCACTACTGGCTCATTTATCAAATGGGTGCTTTCTCTTCTTCCTCCGAAAATTAAGCTACTGTAGGTAGTTGGTAGCGAGACGTTTGAATAAATTAGCGTTTGCGATTGACAATGCGATTGACAATGTTGTGACAAGTAGCCTATACCAACTTTGTAACTCTACACCAATTTTCTTGTCCATTGCCCTCGCAGATTCCTGCAGCTAAGCTTGGATGTACATTTACATTCCATCAAAGGTTATTGATGACATGCCTCTTTTTGCACCTTTACAATACTTATAGGCAACTAGTCATCATATCTCTAGTTCTTTAATGTATTTGCATTGTACTAAAGTGTGTTCATTTTCAATGGGCATATATGCAGCTGAAACAGGTAGACTAGTGCATCCCAAATTTTTCAACATGAACATTTTAATATAACATTATAGTCATTATGGCCTTTGGCCTTCAGAAAAATGTTTTTTTTTGAGGAGGTGGGGTAGTGCACAATAGGCCTGTGGCGCGACCTAAGCTTTTTTTCTTAATGGCATTTTTTTTTCCTTACATTACTTTTACTTTTATACTTTAAGTAGTTTTGAAACCAGTACTTTTACACTTTTGCTTGAGTAAAAGGCTTGAGTTGATACTTCAACTTTTTAAACCCTAGTATCTATACTTCTACTTGAGTTATGAATGTGAATACTTTTGACACCAGTGCCGATTAGACAGCATGATTATTACTGGGCACAATAAAAGGCCACTCTAAAATGTGCAGTTTTATCACACAGCACAATGCCATGGATGTTGCAAGTTTTGAGGGAGTGTGCAATTGGCATGCTGACTGCAGGAATGTCCGCCAGAGCTGTTGCCTGTGAATTAAATGTTCATTTCTCTACCATAAGCCATCTCCAAAGGCGTTTCAGAGAATTTGGCAGTACATCCAACCAGCCTCACAACCGCAGACCACTTGTAACCACACCAGCCCAGGACCTCCACATCCAGCGTCTTCACCTCCAAGATCGTCTGAGACCAGCCACCCGGACAGCTGCTGCAACAATCAGTTTGCATAACCAAAGAATTTCTGGGCAAACTGTCAGAAACCATCTCAGGGAAGCTCGTGGCGGTGGGGTTATGGTATGGGCAGGCGTATGTTATGGACAACGAACACAGGTGCATTTTATTGATGGCATTTTGAATTGAGATCCTGAGGCCCATTGTTGTGCCATTCATCCACGATCATCACCTCATGTTGCAGCATGATAATGCACAGCCCTATGTTGCAAGGATCTGTACACAATTCCTGGAAGCTGAAAACATCCCAGTTCTTGCATGGCCAGCATACTCACCGGACATGTCACCCATTGAGCATGTTTGGGATGCTCTGGATCGGCGTATACGACAATTCCTGCCAATATCCAGCAACTTCGCACAGCCATTGAAGAGGAGTGGACCAACTTTCCACACGCAACAATCAACAACCTGATCAACTCTATGTGAAGGAGTTGTGTTGCACTGCGTGAGGCAAATGCTGGTCACACCAGATACTGACTGGTTTTCGGACCCCTCCCCCATGCCCCCCAATACAGTAAATCTGCACATTTTAGAGAGGCCTTTTATTGTGGCCAGCCTAAGGCACACCTGTGCAGTAATCATGCTGTCTAATCAGCGTCTCGATATGCCACACCTGTGAGGTGGATGGATTATCTTGGCAAAGAAGTGCTCACTAACACAATTTAGACAGATTTGTGAACAAGAAATAGGCCTTTTGTGTACATAAAAGTCTTAGATCTTTGAGTTCAGCTCATGACAAATGGGATCAAAAACAAAAGTGTTGCATTTATAATTTTGTTCAGTGTATATTTGAAGAGTTTGGCTCCAAAAACTTTTACGCCAAAATCAGTATTGTATCTGGTCGGTATTGAAAAGTCCATTTTTTAATTTTACGCAAAATGCTATATTTGCAGAGTTATTATGTCATGTTTTCTCCCTTTTTTTCAAAATTTTTACTCAAATTAATCAAAATAGATTTATTGCATTTTGGAACCAAACTCTTTGTATGTATGTATGTATGTATGAATGTATGCATATATGGACGTCTCTGGGCTAAGCCCCGGATATCTACTCACCTAGAACCACCCCTGTTCAGTAGGAGCACTACTACTAATGGTGAACATACATAAATGCCTCACGTTTTCCCAGCCGGAATTCTTAAATTGGCTGAAATGTCCAGGGGTCTCATTTATAAAACTCTCCATAGATTTCATCCTAAAAGTGTACGTATGCACAAAAGCTAGATTCATGCATACGCCAGAAACTGTGCAAAAATCCCTTTATAAATCCAGTCAGGGGAAGATTGTGTACACATGCATCTCCACCCCGACGACTCCCCAAAATCACCATATATGGAGCTTTCAATGCCTAGTTTTACTATGCATAACCTCATCTTAATATCATTTCCATGCATATTCCCATCCACGTGACACCATGGCCAACACCGTTAATGGTACAAGACCTTAAAGGCACAATATGTAAGAAGATTTTTATTTTATTTTAAATATTCAAAAATCACTAGAACAGTGTTATATTTTGCTGACTTGTGTACTTACATTATCCCAAATGTTTCAAGAACGTTTAAATCCAGTTTACTCCTCACATGTGTGCAAAATATTTTGGATTCAAAACTCATTAAAATAGTGACTTGTGAATATACAACAACATGAATGAACAGGGCTAAACCTAGTACCACTGACGCATGGCAATGTTTTTCTACCAAAAGTTTGGATTATATAAAGGAATGACTATAAAAAGTTTTTCCCTTCTTCTTTCAGATTGTAAAAATATTGATCTGTTTGTTGCTTCTCCTTCCCTGTTTTGTTTGTTTGTTTGTTTGTTTGTTTGAATGGATGTTGTTTTGTTGAATCAAAAATAAAAATAAAAAGTTGATCACAAAAAAAAGGGATGTTTAAATCCAGAGAAATAAGCAATTTTAACTAGTGACACAGACCGTGTCCATAGTGACATTGTGTCGCCTGCCAATGACGTCATAACCCCTCGATTTTGGGTTTTGTTTTGTAGAAAACCTATGGAAACACCAAATATGCTTTAATATGTTGCATTTTAATATACCAGTGATGACCGCACAGAGTAGCATTATAACAGAACTTTAGAACATATCTAGTTTGATAAAACAGCACTGCTTTTTCCCCCACATATGCATGACCAGAAGGAGGGGAAGTGGTCGACTGTTACATAATAAAAGCTCAGCTGCTTTCGAGCCGTGTGTCACGCTCGTTCAGCAGCCTCGTTTCGCTTCGATGGCTTTCAGCCTCACCCTGCTTCATTCTACTATTCATTCTACTATGTTAATAAATCATTAGCTCATCCAAGAACATGATTTCTGCTCAAGTCCCGTCGCATTGCATCGGCTGTGGGAATGAAGACAACAACTCCCATGATTCCACACTCAGTCACTAATCATCAAACCTGATCTTTGTTTATTTAGAGTATGCACCCTCTAGTGGCGAAAAATTACATATTGTCCCTTTAAGGAAATATATGAGACACGGACTACAAAAGCCATTTGGGCCATTCACAATTTTTATTGATTAAAATCATCATAAAAACAAAACAGTTTTTTAGTTCTCAAATAAATAGGCTATTTTAGAAAAGAGTTGATCTTATTCTTTTCCAGTGGACAAATAGTATTTCAATTGTTTTTTAACAGTTCGTATCAAATTTAATTTATTATATATATATTTTTATAAAGTGAGTCGGCGCATTACTGACAAAGTAGCCTATTTTAAAAAGGAAACATGCAAATTACCATTTTCTTCAAGTTGTATCCTTCAAATACAGTGGTATTTTTTATAATGTTGTGGAGATGCCTTCACACGACATCATCACATGCAGCTGTGGTTGTACAGTAAGCTATTATCATTAGACCTATTCAAACTGGACAAAGGATGGTTCAACCACTGAATCCAGCAGTGTCTGCCATAATATCAAAGTAAGTGCGCATCATTGATCATTGTTCTTACCAAATAATTTTCTCATAACATGAGATCTGCACTTTAGTTTAAAGATGAATTATTGTGCACCTAAAGCACTCCTCTCTATCATTAAAACATAGCATGCCACAGGATAAGTGATCAAGCGCATCTACTAAATATGTTTAAAATTCATATTTAACTTCTGCGTTATGACTTTATGTAATTTCAGTGCTTATTATCTCCAGTAATGAGAGTTGAATATTTAATGTAAATGTGTAAATCGAAATGAAAACAGTTTAAAATCGTTGTTTACTTTATTACTTTTATCACTCCAGGAAAAAGAGTGTGTATGCATGGTCTAGAATGTCCGTACGGTGCGTACATATTTACACCAAGTTTATTTTTTATAATTGCAGATATGTGCGTGGAAAATTGTGAATGCAATTTCTATGCCCATTTTGTGCATACGCAATGTTAATAAATGAGACCCCAGTTTTTACATTCATTACATTCATGCATTTAGCAGACGCTTTTATCCAAAGTGACTTACAGTGCATTCAAGGCTAACATTTTTTTTATCTAACGTGTTCCCTGGGAATCGAACCCACAACCTCTTGCGCTGCTAACGCAAAGCTCTACCACTGAGCCTATTTCTTTTTATTTTCCAAATTTTTTCATACTCATTGAAGGTAATGACCGAAAGGTAGATTGTCATTGTAAAAAATTGACCAATCATTGTCTGTGCGAAAAGCTATAATGAAACTAGCCTATGTTTTATTTTTATGTCTTTATTTGTGAAAAATATTGTAATAGAATCAAGAAGTTTCGATCTAAATCCATTGTTCATTTTAGATATTTTTTGAAGTTCAATGTTTTTTTCTTTTTCAAATTATATAATTTAGTAAATATTATGTACACACACACACACACACACACACACACACACACACACACACAATCTCAATAAATTAGAATGTCGTGGAAAAGTTCATTTATTTCAGTAATTCAACTCAAATTGTGAAACTCGTGTATTAAATTCAGTGCACACAGACTGAAGTAGTTTAAGTCTTTGGTTCATTTAATTGTGATGATTTTGGCTCACATTTAACAAAACCCACCAATCTCAACAAATTAGAATATGGTGACATGCCAATCAGCTAATCATCTCAAAAAACCTGCAAAGGTTTCCTGAGCCTTCCAAATGGTCTCTCAGTTTGGTTCACTAGGCTACACAATCATCGGGATTGTGCTGATCAGACAGTTGTCCAGAAGACAATCATTGACACCCTTCACAAGGAGGGTAAGCCACAAACATTCATTGCCAAAGAAGCTGGCTTTTCACAGAGTGCTGTATCCAAGCATGTTAACAGAAAGTTGAGTGGAAGGAAAAAGTGTGGAAGAAAAAGATGCACAACCAACCGAGAGAACCACAGCTTTATGAGGATTGTCAAGCAAAATCGATTCAAGAATTTGAGTGAATTTCACAAGGAATTGACTGAGGCTGGGGTCAAGGCATCAAGAGCCACCAAGGAATTTGGCTACAGTTGTCGTAATCCTCTTGTTAAGTCACTCCTGAACCACAGACAATGTCAGAGCCATCTTACCTGGGCTAAGGAGAAGAAGAACTGGACTATTGCCCAGTGGTCCAAAGTCCTCTTTTCAGATGAGAGCAAGTTTTGTATTTCAATTGGAAACCAAGGTCCTATAGTCTGGAGGAAGGGTGGAGAAGCTCATAGCCCAAGTTGCTTGAAGTTCAGTGTTAAGTTTCCACAGTCTGTGATGATTTGGGGTGCAATGTCATCTGCTGGTGTTGGTCCTTTGTGTTTTTTGAAAACCAAAGTCACTGCATCCGTTTACCAAGAAATTTTGGAGCACTTCATGCTTCCTTCTGCTGACCAGCTTTTTGAAGATGCTGATTTCATTTTCCATCAGGATTTGGAACCTGCCCACACTACCAAAAGCACCAAAAGTGGGTTAAATGACCATGGTTTTGGTGTGCTTGACTGGCCAGCAAACTCACCAGACCTGAACCCAATAGAGAATCTATGGGGTATTGTCAAGAGGTAAATGAGAATCAAGAGACCAAAAAATGCAGATGAGCTGGAGGCCACAGTCAAAGAAACCTGGGCTTCCATACCACCTCAGCAGTGCCACAAACTGATCACCTCCATGCCACACCGAATTGAGGCAGTAAATAATGCAAAAGGAGCCCCTACCAAGTATTGAGTACATGTACAGTAAATGAACATACTTTCCAGAAGGCCAACAATTCACTAAAAATGTTTTTTTATTGGTCTTATGAAGTATTCTAATTTGTTGAGAGAGTGAATTGGTGGGTTTTTGTTAAATGTGAGCCAAAAGCATCACAATTAAAAGAACCAAAGACTTCAGTCTGTGTACATTGAATTTATTTAATACACGAGTTTCACAATTTAAGTTGAATTACTGAAATAAATTAACTTTATTTTACTTCACTACATTCTTATTTATTGTGATGCACCTACATATATTTATATTTTTATATATATATATATATAGCTATATATATATATATATATATATATATATATATATATATATATATATATATATATATAGCCATCTGCCGTCTTCTGGATATCAACAATCAATAAAATCCAGTTGACCACTAGTAGAGAGACTGGCAATAGAAAAACAAAGCCAAAACTAGGACATTTTAGGCAATTTAGAAGGGCAGGACATGTCCTGGAAAAAGAAGATGTTTGATCACCCTTGATTCAATCATCATCAGTAGCTTCCCTTCTCAAACTGTTGGAACAACATTAACCAGGTGATGAATGTTGTTGATCTCAGTCGGTGGCTGAGTTAAGGGTTTGTTATTCCTGTTGTTTGAGATGTTGTTTAAATGAGCTCCAGGATATTTTGAGTCGGTGGTCATTAGCGACACATTCTTTCATCGTAGCCATGTTGCATGCTGGGAAGTCTCCCCCCCCCCCAAAAAATAATTAAAACAGTCACACACGGCTGGTAATTGGCCTTGTCTCACTTCTTCCTCACTGTTGTGTTCGCCGTACCTCTGTCCTAAAAGCTATCCAATTAATATGCTAATGAGCTGATAAATATTTATGTAAAATGTTGAATTATGCAGAAAGCTTTCAAAGGTCCATGTGAAATGAATTGTGCACAGAACTTCAAAGCGGCACTCTTCTAATGAGCGACGGGGTGTAAGATTTGCATATGGCTTTAATCAGCTGCATACTGATCAACTTTCATTATGGATGCAGTGCTTCCAGCTGTAGTCTTTGTGTTTCACTCGCTAAGGAACAATCAACCATCCTGGTGTTCACCATCGGATGCATCAGCACTGGAGCCGTTCAGTGTTGTTGATGCACTGGTTCTATCTTTGAACATTCTGTATTGTAGCAGGGCCCGTCAGAGCTTGTTTCTGGAGCTCCTGGTGTGTCAGATAGCGTTTGGGTCAAGCGGCCACTCATGGATGCAGGTGAGTTTCTCATGCAATGATCCAGATATTAATGAACTAAAGCGGGCAGCATTTACTTTGTTGATTGTGGTCATGCATCTGCCATGAAAGTGATTCAGAGCTGTAAGGTTTTGCTAGGATATGTAATTGTTGGTTAATGCAGTTCTGCTTTTGTTAGCTTTGATATTCTGTGCCTAATATTGCAGCTGTATCTTTTTTTTTTTTTTTTTTTTACCGTTTAACTAAAAAAAAAAAAAACCTAACTGCAGCATGATTCGAGTAACATTCTCTTTATTAACCGTCTAGGTAAAGAAAGTTCTGTTCCAAGTGCAGCACACATTAAGTTCAACATGGGGTAAACTAATTCAGTTGTTAGCCTAAATATCTTTGCAGAAAGTTAAATATATTTGTCTGTATGTTCAGATTCAGAAATAATATAAAAGTAAGAAAAATGCTAAATACTTATTAACCAAAATGTAGACATTTGATTTTACAAGGCATGTCAAAAAGACCATTCAGACACAAAATTACTGTAGTAGTAGGTGATTATTAACAGTAACTGAAAATAGCAGCTTTTAGTCCGTCTGCATCATGCAAACATGAAATATCAAACATACAGTAGTAGTTCAGCACAGGTTTCTGCTTTTCCTTTGTTTTTGTTTTTTTATGTAAACATGCACTTGGCAGACATGTTTGACCCATTACACTCGTGTCTTGTGCAGAATCTCCCGAATGAAATGGCATTAATCCTTATATGGTGTTCAAGTCTATGGGACCCGTTTTCATTTTTTGTCAAAAGAAAAATTATACAATGAATTATTTTTTTCAAACTCATTGGCCTTGGCTCATTTTCTGGGAAGAACATATATCAGAACAAATTTTCAATGACCACACACTCTACACCAACACACTTAAATTACATACAGGATGTTCTGGTCCTCCAGTGTGTAATAAAAGTGTGGAAGTTTTAGGTCCTGTGTATCTTCACTCTGTCCTCCTACTGTCTGGGACTGCTATTAGTATGGGTATGTGTGTTTATGTGTGTGAGCGAGAGAGAGTCTGTGAGAGTGAGTTTTGCATTCCTGCCCCTGCTGTTCCCGCACAAGGTTGTAGCACTTTAATTCATAAATGTGATCTAACAAAGGAAAAGGGCAAATATCAACCATATATGCTGTTTATATTGCTTGTAATTGGGATGAAGTAAACATCTATTGAGTATTTTGACACTTTTTTTTTTTTTTTAAACTGTTGAATTAAAAACCAAAAAATGCAGCGGGTCCACCAGACCCACGAACACTGGCTGAGTAACAAAAATATGAACACCAGACAAGGACTAAAGAAATTTGGAGCTAGAATTAAAAGAAGTTCAACTGGCATCTCATAACTTTGAATTATTCCTGTTTCACTGCAGCATCTCATGTATTTTCAGCACAATCTCCTTCTGTGTGAATCGCCACTCAGTACTAGTGCTATGTTGTACGTTATGCTCCATATAGCTTGTTACATGTGAGCGCTTCATCAGCACTCACATCAACATTGGCGGACTGTCAACATGTCTCACTGCTAATATTTTTATTCAAAACTGAAAAAAAAATGAAATCATGGCAAAACATTACATTCGAATTAATCAATAAAATTGTCCAGCCGATAAATTTTGGCTAGCTGGAAAGAGCTGCACTTGTTCTTTACACATTTTCTCTCTGAATAGATTCCAGTGGTTGCCCAGCAGATCAGAGTAAAAGCAGCATGGAGAACGGAGCACAAGGAGGTGAGCTGTAATTTTTTTTTTTTTTGACTCTTAACGTCTGCACGTTTGTCTCACTGTTGCTGATTGATTAACTCTCATCTGTCCATCCAGCGGCAGATCAGGCCAACGGTCTGGACACCCATAAACCAAATGGACAAGAAACAAGTGCAATCAGCAATGTCCAGGCACAAGCGCTGCTCCAACAGGTAAGCGAAGAACACAAAATGTCAATATACGGTGAGATTACACACATTTACATGGCTGTTAAACACAGTGTCCATCGTTTCTATGGCACCGATGTTTGTTATCGCTGGAGACGCTGGAGGGATCAGTGCAGTGCGTTAATTAAACAGTGCTTCTGTCACTCGTAAACAGGTGGAAGATAATATGCAAATCTATGCAGAATTTATATGCGCTGCATAATGAGGTTTCACTTAATGAGAGAAGCATTCCCCTCTTGATGGCACTAGGGTTTCCAGTGAGCTGTGCTTGCAATTCGTGGATTTATCCATTCAGTCTAGAACAGAGCTGGCCAACTTCGTTCCTGGAGGGCCGGTGTCCTGCAGAGTTTAGCTCCAACCCTAATTAAACACACCTGAACAAGCTAATCAATGTTTTCCAGATCACTAGAAAGCTACAGGCAGGTGTGTTTAAGGTTGCAGCTAAACTCTGTAGGACAGTGGCCATCCATGACCGAAGTTGCCCAGCCCTGGTCTAGAACATGGAACATCACATATAACCTGTTAACTCTAGTCAGCTGCCTGTGAAAACAACATTTAAAGGGGCAGTTCCCCTAAAAATGAAAATTCTGTCATTCACTCATCCTCAAGTTATTACAAAACATGTGTTTCTTTCTTCTGTTGAACACAAATGAAGATATTTTGAAGAATGTGGACAAACAGTTGCTAGTCCCGTTGACTTCTGTTGTATTTCTTTTTCATTCTATGGAACAAAAACTGTTTGGTTACCAGCATTCTTCAAAATATCTTATGTTCTAGGGCTGTGCGATTAATCAAAATCGAGACATTTGAGAAGAAATTTGAGACATTGCAATTTGCTAATCGCAAAAGCCTGCGATGTGGACGCGATATTACTCTGTTCCAGAGCATATGCATGACAGCCAGCCTTGAGTGGCAGTCTTACTAACTAACAGAGTGAGCGCACCTCCGTTCTCCCCAATCAGCACTGCTCTAGCCAACTGCGTAAACGCCCACCATTAACAAAAAAAACAAACAGAAAGTGGGAGAGAGACAGAGTGAGATTAATAGTCTGATTAGGCAAATTAAAACTAAAGAAAAACGTTACGTAACTTAAGCTTCGAAACGACAGACAATGAACAAAAAAGGTAATTTGCAAAAGCTGCGTCACAATGCATATCAAGAGCTCCCTTCTCGGTTATGTTTTCGGTACTGGAGAATAAAAGATACATTCTTAGATGTTTTGTTAGTACATAAACGCTATCTTACACATTTTATCTCCCCAAAAGATTAATTTGAAATGAGTTTATAATGCATGTTTGCTATTCCCAATTCAGAAGACCTGCACCGCAAATCTCCACGAGCGCATCTGGCAGTATGGACGAGGCTTGACGCACGCGCGCAACCTGTGTCAACTATCTGGCTCCGCGTTTAAAAGGATTGCAAATTCAGTCTAACTGCTTGCTAATTTAACTTGGATGAAATGAAACATTTAGCACATTTTCCACTTGTTCTTAAAATCCCAAATACAATGTAACATATGTAATACTTTAATAATTGACTAAAGAAATGCAGTTCTTTATTTATAAAAAAATAAACTAATCTTTCCAGTGAAATTCAGTAATTGTTAATGCTGTAAAAGAAGTTATACCTTTATAATCTTAAATGCTGAAAAAAAAAAATAGAAACCCTCCCAAAACACAATTGAAAATTGAATTGATTTCAGAGTTATAATGGGAATTGTATGGGTTTTAATGTAGACTATAATGGTGTCTAGATGGATTCAATTGGTGGGATGTAATATGGCAGATGGCAACCAATAGAACAACAGTAATTCCTATTGGAATAATGGCAAAAACAAAAAGGAATTTTGTGATGGTTTAATGGAAACTGTAAGAATTTCTGTTTTGGTTTCTTTCAGCAGGGTAATGATACTCAAACTGTGCTGCACATTATTGACAATATTGAGCTGAAGCTTGACTTTGCAAATTTAAATTCGCAAATCAAATCGCGATATGTCAAAAAAATCGCAATTAGATATTTTCCCCATATCGCACAGCCCTATTATGTTCTTAAGCCCTTATGTTCAGCATAAGAAAGACTCAAACAGGTTCAGAATGACATAAGGGTGAATCAGTGATGACGGAATTTTCATTTTTTGGTGAACTATTGCTTAAAGATATCATAATCACACACAAAAGATGCCTTGTTTTGGCCAAATTTGGTATAAATAAATCCCAGAATGCATTATGATGAGCTCAGGTGATGTCTCAGGTGTCAGGAATTGTACCATAATTACATTTTAAAATACGGCCTGTTTTATACACTACACAGACATGCATTTTTTTATTTATTTTTTTACATGTGAATGTTTGGCATATTAAGATTCACAAGTGTTTGAACTCAGAAACTACATTAATGGACTTTTCTTTACGTTTTTTTTTTTTAAGTATTATTTATTACTAAATTGAATTATTTCTGCACACACTCAAAGGAGTTTAAAACTGCTAAATTTGCATTTGAAGAGCTTCAGGTTTTATTTTTGGAAATGAAGACTAAATTGTGGTTCAGTCCTCATGAACCCATAGCTAATTAGGGATTAATTCAGTGAAGAATTAATTTGAGAAGACAGAGAAATTTTGAATTAATGTGACATTTCAAATGGGCTATTCCTCCAGGACTTTGTGATTCTCTGAATTTTTTTTAAATTGCTGCAGATTTCCCACAGATTGTGGGCCTAAACATGTTGTGTGACAAAAGCGTAACACATGTTCAGCCAAAGTCCACTTCAAATTAATTGCTAAACTTGTGTTTGTGTCATTGCGTCGGCTATGCATCTGCTCCCACTGTAAAGTTCGCACACACATACAGTGGCGCGCACGCTCTGAGGGACATTTTTTTTATCAACCAGATCAATTTATCAACACTGCCTGTATGCAGTATAAAAGAGATTTGCAAACACTGTAAACAACCCCAACATGGACCAGGAGCATGATGGAATGAGAAAAGGAGACACCAAATGAAAATGTAAATTCAATCTCTGACAGTAGGTGGCGCTTATGGAACAGCAGTAATACAGAGGTTTCCAGAGTTACCCTTGTAAACACAGCAGGCTGCTCTTCTTTCTGTTTCTAACACGCTGGTCGCAGAGAAGAGAATAATGCTGAGTTCAATTTGTAGTTCCCTGTAAGAAATTTTAACTGGAACTCCCTACCAAGTCAGAGTTAAGACTCAGAATCTTGGAGGAATCGCAACAGCTCCAACTTAAGAATCCAATATGGCTGTTCAGTAGGGCTGGGTATCGAGTTCCATACTTTTTAGGCACCGACCGAATTGCCTCGATACCATAGAGTATCGAAAAACATCTCATCATTCGGTACCAAATTTCTGTACCTTAGGGGTTAATCTTATCAGCGTCAGTGAGCCAATAAGCCACCGCACTAGCCGGTGTGTTCGACTAGAGGCGTGGTGCAGATCGATCAGTGTTTGACATCCGCAAGAGCGATTCGAAAGAGCACGGAGCAGTCTGCTCTCTATAGCTCTCGTGGTACTGTAATAAACCGATCGGTCTCTACAGTCGGTCCGCGTCAAGTTGAACACGCCTACTAGTTTACACTCAGAGATGTGGTGCACACGTGAAGCTGTAGTGTGAATGCGTTCCAGCCCCCTTAGATGTAAGGCTACATTTACACTGGTGCATTTTTATTTTTAAAATGAAAATTATCCCCGTCAAACTGGCATTTCCACTGCATTTCAAGCCGGCTTTCCAGTATCTCCAACAAGCAACAGACTGTAAGTCATTCGAAAGTGCGGGAGCTGCGTGGAGTTTCGATCATATGCAGATGTCCGTTCATACTACCTGACCAAAAGCATGTTATGTGACCATACATGCAAACTGTAGCATCAAGCTTCATAAGACAATAAATAAGATTTATATTCCGCCATTACTCAAAACTCACTTTAAACCCCCGATTATTTGATATTTTTGAAGGGCAAGATAGACTACATAAATGACCCGTTAATCACAGGCTAATCCAATCACCTTGTCTGGAGCCAAGGTGCAAACGACCTGGGCCATCAGGGCCACCAAACCAGTTTTGGCCAGCAAAAAAAAAAAAAACACCAAAAGAGAGACTATATATATAAAAAAAAATATCAAAGTGGATGAATACCAATTGGCCCAAGCTACAGCTTGCTAACACACATAGCGAATATAAGCTTTCTAATAACTAACTTGTCCCATCATTTTAGTAATCAACTTCACCCCTGCTTCCTTCTAATTTTCATAAAGCTGAGGCAGTTTGCTGTGATTATTATTACATAAATTAAAGGTTGACGCTATCTAAGCTGTGTTTTGATCTTTGTTAGGTAGATTAAATGATGCTATTACCTGGTGATTCAATCAAATAGTGATAGATGTCAGGGTATTTCACATTGGGCCATTCAGTTTAATCATTTCTCCAACAAAAGGAAGTTAAGAAAAAGGGGCACTGACAGACCAATAAAATTTAGTTTCACAATTTATCATCTCCTCTCAGGTTCACATAAGGTGGTGAAATAATCCTTTGACATGGTTAAAAATAATGAATGTTTCCTGTCACTGATTACGATTACGTTTCCCTTCAGTGGGCATAGTCCTCAGAGTAATATGACACGTTGCTCTCTACTTTTGTTTCCTTAAACGCTTGTTTTTTGGGGTCGACAGCTTCTAAAAATGTAGTTCTGGGTTTTTTAGCTTGTTTACTGTACACCTTGTCACACAGCAGCTTTTAGGCATTGATCTGTTTTTTGTTATAGGTAAGAAATGACAAGGAGGCAGCTTCCCGCAATTCAAAATCAATGGAGAGGTTTGGTTTGCCCCCCCCCCCCCCCCAAATGCACTCTGTCTCTGTTTCTTGAGGCCAGAAAAATAATTAAAATGAAAAGTTATATTTTCACTGCAAAACAACACAAGAAATAATGCATATATTGCTGCAAGTTTTGGAAAAAGCCACTGCAAAATCAGTCAAAAATCTGAAAAGTCTGTTTTTTTTTACCCTATTTGATTGTGTTTGTGTTTTGCATGTAAATTTCAAACTCTCCTGGACTCAAATGAGGAGTGTATGTGTGTATCTGAGCAGCTGTCAATCACAGACCCTCTCTTTTCTCTCTCTCTCTGTACAGTTGAGTTTAACTCCAGCGCAGTTATTGTTGCAGCAAACGCAGGCACAGCTCCTCGCCGCAGCCGTGCAGCAGTCTGCAAATCAACAGAGCAGCACCACTGGAGCCAATATCTCTGCCTCTGCGGCCACGCCCATCACACTGTCCCAGCCAATTCAGATTGCGTCTGTAAGTGACATCTCACTGTCCAAATTTAGATTTCAGATTACTGACACTCCATCTAACACTGGATGCATTACTTTTGTCAGAGCATAAACATCTGTCTCAGATTGAGAATGGCTGCTCATTCATAACTGGTCTAGTCCTTAAAAACTAAATAAATAATTTTTTTTTCTGGGGCCTGTTCTTCGTACGTCACTAGTTAGCTGGATTTAGTTGTTGATGATTTGGCATAATCTTGGATTATTTGGTTCTTTGAAGATCATCCTGAACTTGCTGTCATAGCAACAGGTCCGTAATCTTAAATCTGCTCGGGAGCAGGTTTATTTAATGTAAACAGGATTAGATTGCTTCCTTTTAAGTGGAATTGATATATAAATCTATCCCAGCCACTGTTGCTTTATTACAAAAGTATCCTACTAATATGAGGACATTCATTTAAAATTATAACAATTTAAAACTTAATTGGAAAATAATATTATAATGCTATAGAGACAGCCAGTTTAACTCAATGAAAAATTTGTTTGTGATAAAATAATTACTTTATAATTGGAGTCTTAAACATATGCTATACAGTTAATCTGAGTTGTGCATTAATTTGAGTGCTGACAGCTATTATGGGAGTGTAGCACAGGAGATGCAAATAACTTGATCTTGACCCTTAAGAAACTTTTAATTAATGCTGTCACATAACAAATCTGCTTCAAGATAAAATTACATGAATTGCTAATTACAGCATTGAAAAAAAAATGTGAAGTCTGTACAAATACTAGAAATCGTGGATATAAATAATTGGGAATCATGTGTATAAAAAAAAAAAAAAAAAAAAAAAAATATATACATATATTCAGATCATCTCAGATGTTTTAAGCAAGTTTTAATACAGTTCAAACCTGTTTAAAGTCAAAGAAATTAATACTTCATCAAGGATGCATCAAGTTGATAAAAACTGATTAAAAAGATTTCTATTTAAAATAAGGGCTGTTCTTTGGAGCTTTCTATTCATCAAAGAATCATGAAAATACACAAAAATATGAAGCAGCACAGCTGTTATCAAAATTGAAAATAATCGAAAATGTTTATTGAGCAGCAAATCAGCATATTAGAATGATTTCTGAAGGATCATGTGACACTGAAGACTGGATTAATGATGCTGAAAATTCAGTTTTGATCATAGGAATAAATTATATTTTAAAGGGGACATAAAACAGTTTCTGCCAATCTCATGTTGATCTTGAATATTTATAGAGTAGTATTGCATCCTTCATATCTCTGAAGAGTCTTTAGTTTTATCAGATTTATAAAAGAGCTTTACACTTCTCTCTGAAAACAGTCGAGCTCCTGGAGGCATGCCATGGGCAGAGCTAAAAAGTAACGAGCACGATAAGCTTTTGCGCAACGATTGTCTACAAGCTGTGTTACGGACATAAAACAGGAACAAAATCTTCCTGCTTTACACATCATCTGCAGTTTCCCACTAGATGGCAGTTCCACAACAAAATGAACTTAAATACTATTAAATAGGGCACAGAACACTCCCCGTCTGGTGTTATTAGACATCACTATAAATAATTACATTCCAGTCCTTTTTTGAAAGAAGCAAAATGTCATATGATATTGGTCTGTAAAACTTTTTGGTTGTACCTTGAGCAGTCATCTTAACCTCTACTTTCCTTACATGTCCATCCGTGCTTGGGAAGGTATTGGTGATCATGGCCATAGGCCAATCATTGCGAGAAAGGGTACTGTCTTTCAAGAGAACTTTATCTCCAACTTGATTGATGTGTGATTCAGTCCAATTACTCCTTTTTTGCAAGATGGGAAGGTGCTCTTGCTTCCAGTAGACACAGAACTATTTGCAAGGGCCTGAACTTTTTTTCCATTGACTTTCATAAAGGTCTTTCTCTGAGAAATCGAATGTAGGAACTACATCGAAATACTAAATCCAGTCTTTTGGGTGAGTAGAATGTTAAGGATTAGTAAAAATGGCATCTCTGGATCAAAGGAGACTGGAACCAGTGGTCTGGCATTGATTATAGCAGACCATCCAACTTACACCAGCCAACCATCAAAGTACATAGAACTTTGTGCATAACTTGAATTATTTTTATTATTATTATTATTATTATTTTGCAGCAACACACTGTCAAGGATTCTGCATGTGATCCCTATCATTCTTTCCCACTCACCACCCATGTGTGATGCGTTAGTGGGGTTAAATTGCCAAGAACAGCCCTGCTCACTTAGGTACTTCTGGACTGTATGGTCTGTCGAGAAACCGAGCTCTTTGCATGCTCCGACGAAATTTGTTCCACAATCAGATCCAAGTTGTTTGGCTGGTTCCCTTATAGCAAAGAAGTGACGTAGTGTATTGATACAGCTGGATGTATCCATGGACTATCACTTCCATATGCACTGCTCTAGTGCTCATGCACATAAAAAGGATTGCCCAAAGTTTACTGTTTGCTGCGCCACCTCTGGTGTGTCAAGTCACAACAGTCTATTGGTCGAATATGTCCAAACCCACATAAGAGAAAGGAGGAGACATGTCGAGATGCTCTGGTCTGTGTGCTCTGATTTGCCAGCTATCCAGTGCATTGTGATTAGCCGAATCCCTCAAGCAGTTTTATGGAAATGTTACGCCCCTTGCCATACTGTGATGCGATCACGCGACAAGACAAAAACAATAAAACCCATTACAAACGAGGCATTTGTTGCATCCAGTTGGGACATAATTCCGGATTATAATGACTTATACTGTGTTTTTACGTGTTGCGTTGCATCACGCCGAGTAAACATAAAAAATTGGAGAAACGTCAAACAAGCGCTACTCTACACCAGCGGTTCTCAATTCCAGTCCTCGTGCCCTCCAGCTCTGCATATTTTGTATGTCTCTCTTTGTTAACACACCTGATTCAGATAATCAGCTCATTAGAAGTGAGCTCCGTGCATGAACTGTGTTCCCATTGAAATGGTCCCTACACAGTGTTCATTGCTCACTACTCCCTAAACAGGGAAATCTGTTAAAGTTTACTTCACTTTGGAACATTCTTTCATGGATTTGCGCTGCGCAACATCTTCACACACGGACAAGTGTGACATCATATACCTCTGTAAATAAATACTGTTTAAATTCACGTCTAGCACACTTACATATACGGTCGCTTCAAACTGTAATCATTGCAGAATATCCTGTGATGTCCACTTTGCAGGGCACTTACATTCGAATAGAACAAACGTCTGAAGCCATAAGAGAAACGTACAAAATGTGCAGAGCAGGGGGGCATGAGGACTGGAATTGAGAACCGCTGATCTACACTGCTCGAAACTCGCGTTTGAATCATCAGGGGCAAATCCTTTACATATGTAAACGTACTTACAGACTACTTTCTTTGGCCTTACAAAAGAGGACACGTCTAGAAATCACTGGTTAAGTTGTATTTACAACACTGTTCCAGAACAGTTTGACCCAAATATTCAGATGTGTGCAACGCATTTTATGGAGGACTGTTTCCTGATCTGCCGCCTATTCTGACTTACAGACTGTAAGTACGTTTTTTTTTTTATCTAAAGAATTTGCCATTGATGATTCAAATATGAGTTTTGAGCAGTGTAGAGTAGCGCTTGTAGTTTGTCATTTCTCCAATCACTAATGCAGACATGGGTTTTATGTTTACGCGGCGTGATACACAACGCAACGCATGAAAAGACAGTATAAGTCATTATAAACAGTAACTATGTCCCCGCTGTATGCAACAAATGCTTTGTTTGTAATGAGTTTTAATGGTTTTGTCTCGTCGTGCCAGGAGATGGCATCACAGTATGGTGAAGGGCGTAACATTTCTGTCACACACTTGAGGTATTTGGCCAGCTATCCTGTGTATTATAATTGGCCGATCACAGCACACCTCGTTTTTCAGACCGATGAGCTTTATAAAAATGGTGAAAAAAAGGTGGGGCATAGAGGAGAAACAATAATGTAGAGAATGTGGAAAATAATGTTTTTTTTTTTAACCTTAAACCACATGAACACATTTCATTGCACCAAATAAACAAAATAATGTTCTTTTTAGCAACATCATATGACCCCTTTAACCTTTCTGAAGTTTGACAGAAAGTTAAAATCAATCCATTGTAAAGTCGAATAATGAAAGCTTCAACTCCAGCATTTATTGCAGCTTTGATGTTCTCAAATGGACTAGAGTGAAACTAAAGGGGGAAAAAAAATACAATCTCTAATAAGTCTCCTGACTAAACTTGTTCAAATAACACAAATTATAATATACAGGTTACAAGAATGCTGTTAATTGTACACGCATTTGCCTATTAAAATCGATTTTTATATATCTCCAAGAATAATTTACGATTTGCATTGAAAAAGCTTAAAGGGGTCATATGATGCTATTTTAAAGATCATTATTTTGTTTATTTAGTGTAACAGAATATGTTGACATCCTTTAATGTTCAAAAAACACATTATTTTTCAAATACTGTACATTATTGTAGGTCCTCTATGCCCCGCCTATCTCAAATGCATTGTTTTCAATAAAGTCCCTCCTTCCGACAAGCACAGTCTGCTCTGATTGGCCAGCTGACCCAGTGCATTGTTATTGACCGAACACCCCTTACCATAGTCGCGAGCTTCAGCTTTCAAAGTAAATATCAAGAAAGTTAATAATGTTGTTAGTTTTACGATCAGTTCAAGCCTGAAAGGCCAACAGAGTCGCGTGACAGACACAGTGATGATGCGGTACACAAGCGAACATCTGGGTTGTGCTGTTCTGTTGTAAACAAATCCTAACCAATGATTCCTCATTGCATCTACTTCCAGAAGGCCAAATAAAATGCTTTTGCTTTCGCACAGAAACACACAGCATCTCCCTGACATGGCTGCATCAACACTACTGCACTTCCTGAAACCATGCCACCTTTCTTTGCATGAACATTAGGGCGGCATTACACAAATATTTCCACATTGTGACGTCGACATGTGGGGCCGTGTTTGAATGAGGCATTTTAGCCTGTTCTGGATCAGCTTTCTCTTTTAGATGGAATAAATCCTTTTGTGGGAGACTTTGAGCCTTGTAACTCTGCAGATCGTATACATGCACAAATAGCTTCATAACACACTAAAGAAAAGGAAGAATAGAAATCGCAACACATGACCCCTTTAAGATAACATGCTATGCTAATAAATGACATCTTGTCTACTTTACACATTAATATCAAAAATATATATCACCCAAAACAAATAGGAAAACAAACTATTACTCTTCAATACTCTTTAAAGCAAGGATTAATGAGGATTACCCGAAAAAAAGCACCTCATCTAAACAACATAAATCAGCCATGTATTCATCTGCTCACTTCCTGCTTTACACATCATCCGCAGATTCACAAAGTGTCCACCACTAGATGGCAGCTCCACAACAAAATGTCCTTAAATCCTGTTACACAGGGCACAGAACAGTTTCAATCTCTGTCTGTCTGTCTGTCATCCTGCAGCAGCTGCAGCCACAGGGTTTGAACCTGCAGCAGTTCGTGTTGGTTCAGCCAGGTCACTCCATCAGTCCTCAGATTCAGCCACAGTTCATCATATCACCGTCACCTCAGGGTCAGACCGGTAAGACTTTTTCCACTGTGTTGTGATGCTGCTGCTCCTCTTCAGCATTTCTAACTTGTCTGTCTGTCTCAGGTCTCCTGCAAGCTCAAAATCTCCTGACCCAACTACCTCAAAGCCAAGCTAACCTCCTGCCAACTCAGACCAGCATCACCCTCACCACACAGGTCACAACAGTGATCAAACCTCAGCCATATTCTGTTTATACTGTCACTTTACTAGGGCTGACAAGGTTAACGCATGAAGTGATTAACGCCAAATATTATTTTATCGCGTTAATGTAGTTTTTTATTATTATGAAAGGCTGTTGCTCACTGTCAAACCATGGGTCACAGGAGGGGAGGGTTGTTGATCAGTACTGGCTTGGGATGGGTGTCATCAGGCGTCTCAACCAATTTAGAGCATTTGGGGAGTGCCTAAGACTGCAGCAGCACTCGCATGAACGTTCCCAATAAAATTATTTTAGCTAAGCATCAACATTCACAAACCAATGTCCACTGTTATTTTTAAACAGAAAAGAATGCAATGAGCTCGTAATCATGACTTCATAAGTGGGAAATAGGAAGTTTCCGATAGCACGTGAAGACAGCAGAAAAGCATTCTCGCTTCAGTGGAGTACATTGTTGTTTATTATTTTGTGTCATTTGGGACACGGTGACACATGCCCCTCTCACAGTATATATACACAATCATACAGCACGTATCATAAGTTCCGCGCTTCGGCGCGGTTAGCGCTCACACTCACTGTTCTATATATAATTGCACTTTGCTCTGGCCCACCTCCTCCAACCGAGCATGGGACGGCTAAACGAACCACGCCTGAGCGCGGCACGGAGCGATCACACTAATCAAACCGGGCATTGGGGGTTAAGCGCTCGGGCTCAAAATGCCTAGTGTGAGTACACCCTTTTTCTCCCACATCCCGCTCACACCCTTATTCTCCCGCATCCCACTCACACGAGTCTCTGCCCACCTGAACCCGCACTCGCCCAACAAGTGTTCTGTTGCATTGGGTCCCGTGATCGTGCAGGTTTCTACTCAGAAGGAGCCTGTTATAATGTTATGATCGAGGCTCTGGACTATATTTATGTATTTATGAACTATAAAATATTTTCTATAAAAATGTCAAATAGCTTGTTTTATATTTAATTTGATTACATTAATGTTATAAGTTGAGATTTACAATAAATATTTTAACTGCTACTATGTAAAAGGAATACTGCTGTAAAAAAAAAAAAAAAAACACCTTATTTGTTTAAAGTGTTTGCAAACCAAATGTTATTGCACTTTTGTTCATATAGCAGTACTTTTAAATGAAAAAAGTGCACAATACACTACTTTTGAATGTTAATTTGTTGAATTTTGTGCACACGATTAATCGTGATTTAAAAAAAAAAAATTAATTGTTGCCAGGCACTACACTTTACAGTTATTTGTGATTCTCAGTGCATCAATTCATTCCCTCATAAATTATCTCATAGATTTATCTGTAATGTTGCAGTTCAACTCAGATCTTGTTGGTTTGGTTCTTTACTGAATATTTTTAAATGAAAGATAATCAAGACTTGATTGCTTTGATGCAAAAACATGGAGGGAATCACAACATCTAGTCATAAAAATGGAATTTACTGTGTAATGTGGAATGTCATAGAATTTGGAAAATTCTGGATGAATAAATAAAAAGTAGTAAATTTCTGTAAACATTACATAGGGCCCTCCTATATGTATATGTATATGTATATGTATATATATATATATATATATATATATATATATATATATATATAATATGTATGTGTATATGTGTGTGTATATATATATATATATATATATATATATATATATATATATATATATATATATAAATGGAATACAGAAAAAGGACAGTTTGGTAAAAAAAAAAAAAATGCAATTTGAGGAAAAAATAAAACACATTTCATAGGGCCCTAAAAATCTGTTCTTTGTTAAACTTAAAAAAAAAATTGTTGTTAAATTGTAAAAGTTTAATGATTTCAATTAATTAGACATATTTTGATTGCTAAAATTTTATTTAATCCCATTAAAATGAAGTCAGGAAAAATTTAAATGAAATAAAATAATTCAATCCCTTCACTGATGTTCTTCTACTTATTTGATTCATGTATTGATGGAGGTGGTCCGTCTTGATGGAGATGGTCTGTATTGATGGAGGTGGTCTTATTTCACAGGCGGCCACACCTACGAGAAAGATTGCAGCCATGCCGGCTCCAGCGTCGGCCACTCCGAAGCGCTTGGATGCACCATGTGTGGAGGAAGCCAGTGACCTTGAGGAACTTGAACAGTTTGCAAAGAACTTCAAACAGAGGCGCATCAAGCTGGGCTTCACTCAGGTGAGCTGTATCATCTGTGCTCATGATTGACTGGTCATGCGTGACATTGACGTGTAATTCTGTGTCTTAGGGTGACGTGGGCCTGGCGATGGGGAAACTCTATGGAAACGACTTCAGCCAGACCACCATTTCCAGATTTGAGGCCTTGAACCTGAGCTTCAAGAACATGTGCAAACTCAAACCTCTGCTAGAGAAATGGCTCAGTGACGCAGGTGAGATACTTGAGAATGAAACTAGCCTCTCATATGCCATATGAGTTTCTTAAGATTGAGATGTTTAGCAGAATGTTTAATACCATAAAAGGAGACAGTGATCAAATAGTCCTTATTCGTTCATATATATCTAGAGCTGTAAGATGTTTGGTCTATGATAATATTGTACTTATTGTTTTAATTACATAGATTTTTGGACATTATTGAGACAATGCACACTTTCACTGCATGATGTAGTCCAGTAGAATGCAGTTATAATAACCTGAAATTCAATATGTGGCAGCAAATTGCCCTTGGATGGGTTTGTGTCCTATATTTATATCATCTTATCATACATTTATATAATTTTATTATCCACATTTATATCATATTCATATCATAGGATCATTTATTTCCACTACATTTTATGACCATGGAAGTCCAGCCAGAAGAGCATTGCAGTAGTCCAGCCTAGAAATTAAAAGGGCCTGGACAAGAAGTTGTGCCACATGCTCCATTAGAAAGGGCCTGATCTTTCAGATGTTGTGCAATGCAAACCTGCAAGATCAAGCAGTCTTTGCAATGTGGTCTTTGAAGGTCAGTTGGCCAAAGGTTACACCAAGATTTCTGACTGAAGTTGATGGGGTAATTGTAGAAGAACCTAGCTGGATGGAGAAATCATACTGTAGAGTTGGAGTGGCAGAAAAAACAAGAACCTCAGTCTTTGCCAGGTTGAGCTGTAGGTGATATTCTTTCATCCATGCCGAGATGTCCGCCAGGCAGCCTGAGATCCATGCAGTTACTGTTGGATCATCTGGTTGAAATGAAAGATAGAGCTGTGTATCATCTGCAAAGCAATGGTAGGAGAAGCCATGTGCCTGTGTGATGGGACCCAGTGATATGCATATGGAGAAGAGTCGTCGTCCAAGAACTGATCCCTGAGGAACCCAAGTGACAAGTTGATGTGCCTCCCCTCCCCAAGCCACCCTGAAAGACCTACCAGTGAGATAGGATTCAAACAAGCGAAGTGAAATCCCTGTGATGCCCAGTGATGAGAGAGCAGACAGGAGGATCTGATGATTGACAGTGTCAAAAGCAGCAGACAGATCCAGCAGAATAAGAACTGATTATTTGGAATCAGCTTTTGCAATCCGCAGGGCTTCCGTGACTGACAGTACCGCAGTCTCAGTTGAATGGCCACTCCTAAACCAGACTGGTTAGCATCCAGTTTGTTGTTCTGTGAGAGAAACAATGATATCTGGTTTAAAACAACTCTTTCTAGGGTTTTCGCTATGAATGGAAGGAGAGAGACAGGTTTGTAGCTGTCTGTAAGTGAAGTGTTTAATGTAGGTTTCTTGAGCAGTGGGGTTACCCGAGCCTGCTTGAATGCAGTGGGGAAGGTGCCTGTGAGGAGAGACGTGCTGATAATGTGTGAGAGTGCTGGTAAAAGTGTAGGAGAGATTGCTTGGAGGAGGTGTGAGGGGATTGGGTCAAGAGGGCATGTTGTAGGGTGGCTGGAGAGGATAAGTTTTGATACTTCTGCCTCAGTGAGGTGACAGAAGGAGAAGATGGGAGTTTTAGTGGTGGGTGTGGTTGGTTTGAGGTCCTGTGTGTGTTGGGCTGAAAATTGGCTACTGATTGTTCTGGTTTTGTCTGTGAAGAATGTGGCGAAATCATTGCCTGTTATAGAAGTGGTGGGAGGTGGTGGAGAGGGACAGAGGAGAGAATTAAATGTTTTGAAGAGGTAAAGTGTGTCTGGGGCACTGTTGATCTTGTTGTGGAAGTATGAAGATTTGGCGGTATGGACTTCAGCAGAGAAAGATGAAAGTAAAGACTGAAACATCCTCAGGTCTGATGGATCTTTTGATTTGCACCATTTTCTCTCTGCTGCCCTGAGTTTGGTCCGATGCTCATGAAGAACATCGGATAACCAGGGGTTAGAAGGGGCAGCCTGTGCTGGCCTGGAGGAGAGAGGACAAATGTTATCTAGACAAGAGGTTAAAGTAGAGCATAAAGTGTCAGTTGCCGTATTCACATCCAGAGATGAGAAATGGTTAGATGAGGGAAGATAGGAGGATACTACGGAGGAAAGATGGGACGGGGAAAGGGATCGTAGGTTTCGTCTTAAAGTAAATGGTATAGGGGTTGGTGGCACACAGGTGGCAAAATGTAGTTAAAATGTAATGAAGAAATGATCAGAGATATGTAGGGGTTTTACCAGAATGTTACACCTCTCTTTATCTCCTTGCACTGGCTACTGGTTGCTGCTCGCATCAAGTTCAAGACATTGATGCTTGCATATAGAACAGCCACAGGCTCAGCACCTATTTCCACTCACTACTACGAATCTACATCCCCTCCAGAAGTCTGAGATCCACAATTGAGGCTCAAAATCACTTTCCAGAACATTCTCGTTCACCATTCCTGGCTGGTGGAATGATCTTCCCACCCCTATCCGGAATGTGGAATCCCTGACAATTTTCAAACGACAGCTGAAAACTCCTCTCTTCCGAAGCTACAAACCCGATTCCAAAAAAGTTGGGACACTGTACAAATTGTGAATAAATACAGAATGCAATGATGTGGAAGTTTCAAATTTCAATATTTTATTCAGAATACAACATAGATGACATATCAAATGTTTAAACTGAGAAAATGTATCATTTTATGGGAAAAATAAGTTGATTTTTAATTTCATGGCATCAACACATCTCCAAAAAGTTGGGACAAGGCCATGTTTACCACTGTGTGGCATCCCCTCTTCTTTTTATAACAGTCTGCAAACGTCTGGGGACTGAGGAGACAAGTTGCTCAAGTTTAGGAATAGGAATATTGTCCCATTCTTGTCTAATACAGGCTTCTAGTCGCTCAACTGTCTTAGGTCTTCTTTGTCACATCTTCCTCTTTATGATGCGCCAAATGTTTTCTATTGGTGAAAGATCTGGACTGCAGGCTGGCCATTTCAGTACCCAGATCCTTCTTCTATGTAGCCATGATGTTGTAATTGATGCAGTTTGTTTTTTTGTGTTGTGTATGTGATAAATGCAAGGTCTTCCCTGAAAGAGACGACGTCTGAATTGGAGCATATGTTGTTCTAGAACTTGGATATACCTTTCAGCATTGATGGTGCCTTTCCAGATGTGTAAGCTGCCCATGCCACACACACTCATGCAACCCCATACCGTCAGAGATGCAGGCTTCTGAACTGAGCGCTGATAACAACTTGGGTTGTCCTTGTCCTCTTTAGTCCGGATGACATAGCGTCCCAGTTTTCCAAAAAGAACTTCAAATTTTAATTCGTCTGATCACAGAACAGTTTTCCACTTTGTCACAGTCCATTTTAAATGAGCCTTGGCCCAGAGTAAAAGCCTGCGCTTCTGGATCATGTTTATATATGGCTTCGTTTTTGACCTATAGAGTTTTAGCCGGCAACGGCGAATGGCACGGTGGATTGTGTTCTCTCAAGTTACGTGGATTGTGTTGCTCAAATAACGTTAAAAAAGCTTATTTTTCAGGCTAGACCAGCCAGTGTGCATACACAGTCCTAAGCGTGCATCTCAGAATGCTAACTGTTTCTATAGCAACCGGGACTTCTAACTGCAGCTGCAGTGAAGCGCTGACTTTACCGATTAGTGATTGGCTCTTTTACTCAGAAGGCAGGGCTTCGTTCGATAAAGTGGCCATATTGAATTTTTTCCCCATTCAGAACTGTAGGAGTGACATGTCTTGAGTATTCTATAGACTTTGGTGGAATCCTTAAATCAACCGATTCGTTTAAAAAGCTATAATGCATTTAACTTGGCAAACAACTGCACTTATAGCCTGATTGAATCATTTAATGTTCCGTGTAATGCTGAGGAGCAAGAAGACGCAGAAATGAGCAGAAAGAAATCATTATCTTTCTCCCAAGGTTTTTTTTTTCTCCATTTCTGTCACCAATGTAGTTTTGGTTCCTTGCCATTGTCACCTTTTTGGGACACAATTTCTGGCAACATTGTTGACTTGACTGCATTGCCACTATTGTAAGAGTGCTGAGCTGAGCTGGATGATGACATCACTGAATCAACAACTGTTTTTAAACTGACTGTTCTCTATTGTCCTCTTAATCTCTGTCTGGCATAACTGAACAAATCAAACAAACGTAAAAAGTTGAAGGCAGTGCCCATGGGCTGCAGCCCTGTCAAGCACAATGGTAAGCCTAATGTGCGCACACAAATGACGCAATTTTTTTTTTAAAGCTGTCAATGTTTTAAGTCTTGGAATCTTCACGATGGCTCAAAACCAAAATGTTTTAACCTAGCTATCACTGAGTTGTTAATTGCATTTTAGGTGAAACTTTGGCTCAACAGTTAATGGTATATCAACTTGATTAGCAGTAACATTAATTGATAACATAACATTAGCAGCAGAAGATTATGCGTGCCACAGTACATTCCTTGTGAATTTATTGATGGCATTTCTATCAAGCAGAAATATATAATATCACAAATACTTTTGGAATTACACCGGGATACAAACCAAAAAAAAATTTTATTTACCGACATGTCAAACAATGCATTATTTTTGGTGGTTGGCAAACAAGGCAAACATCACTGTCCACTTCACTTCAACTTCTCTTCTGGTCTTCTCAATTTTTCTTCCTGTTTCAAAGTTAATGAGTTTGACATGAGTATTTGGGCTTGAGTGTGGCTTCTGACGTCACATCTGGATGTGGGCCGGGTTGGATGTCCATTGCAGGCTGTAGTGAGACGCTTCTCTCTTTACTGGCTTTAGTTTTGATCTTTGTTACACAAGATGAGGAAAAAAATTATCACTGATAGATACAATTAACTGTAGGCACTCAAACATGTAGATAAGTAGAAAGGTGCATAAATGCCGAAAATATTGGAATTCTACAGGACCCTTTCGCGAACACGTTCTACTTAATATCTCGCCTAAGCGGTCCTAAGTCCGTTTTTTATTTTATATAAAGTTTTAGTAATTTTGTTGTGTGATTTTTGTCTTTATTTTTTGTTTTTTGATTTTGTTGTTAATTTTCATTTTAGTTATTTTAGTACATAAATTTAAACTAAAGTAAAATAAGAAATGTTGCCGTGACTAGCTGAGATCTATATATATTTTTTCTTTGTATCTCAGTTAACATTTATTTTATTTCAAGTTATGATTTTGTTTTATGGATTGAGTTTAATATAATAATTCAGTATAGTAATTTAGTACAATAATTCTACTCATATGATGATTAATGCACATGTAAATGCACAGTGTAAATGTGTTCAACACACCTCTGAGCTGCAAACAGTCAGTGTAAATACATATAAATGCTGCTTCAGATTCAGCTTCTATGCCGCTTTTGCAGAGCAAAGATTGATACTTATTTCATTTGATTGGTAATAGCCTTACTCTAAATAAATTTATTGATTATATGTGAGACTGTGACATAGAAGATGATGCATACATCTAATAAGGTTAAAAATGCTATTATCAAGGTAAAAAATGACACTACAGTCGAAATCAGTTTCAATTGGCAAATAGCACTGCTTAATGAAACCCTTAATTTCTGTCACTGCTAATATGAAAAGTTTAAGTCAGCTGACACCAACAGGTCTAAACCAGCACAAAAACACACCCAGCTAAATATGGGCTGCTTATCATTATTGGCAAAATCCCAGAAAACAAAAAAACCTGTATTGCACAGCCCTATCTATCATCTGTAAGTGTTATTCATGAGCATCTCTGCTCTTCCTCAGAGAACATGTCTGCTGATTGTGTGGTGTCGAGTCCGAATGAAACGTCTCCCGGTCTCTGTGAGAGTCTGAACCGGCGGCGTAAAAAGCGGACAAGCATCGAAACCAGCATCCGTCTGGCCTTAGAGAAGAGCTTCCTGGAGGTGAGCATGTCTCCTGACCACTAGAGGGCATCAGAACTCAACATTCACCACTGTGTCACACACACTGGGCTCTGGCCCTCCCGGTTACTGTTGTAACAACATCAAATAGCAGTGAGCTCCTGATGAAATGTTATTGACATTCATTTACACCAGTGGTTCTCAACTGGTTTGTCCATGGGACCCACATTTCCCTTGGTCATCAAGCCCCGACCCACTTTGATATTAGTGCTGTCAACGTTAACGCGTTAATGCATGCGATTCATTTTACAATCCTTAACACGTTATAAAATAATTACTGTACTTCACTTTCACAATTAACGCAAAATTACTGAAGCACAATTTCTATTCTAACCCTTTATCCCAATTTTGCTTCTCTGCTTGCGATCAGATAATTTTAAGCCGCTAAAATCCAGGAAAGTTTTCAGTCGAATGATCCAGTAAGCAAATGCATTCAAACAATCCATCCAAACAGTGCTATTTTAAAGGAAACCCGGCTGATTACATCAGAGATTGCAGAGAGAACGCTAGTAAAGTTTAGATGGATAAAGACTGCAATCGGGGTAAAGACGATTGCTGTGGCGTACAGGAGTTGTACAATAAGCATGTGATTCCTTTATAATAATGCGTGTATGAGTGCTCTTGACGCACTGATCACACATTGTTTTTATGCACAGGCACAGACATTTCCGTACATTCATGATAATGTTTTGATTTGTCATGTTTATGTTGCTGTGTTTAGTTATACTAAATGGATCCGTGTACTGTAGTAGATGCAGTCAGCAGGCGGTTGGTTTATGGGTTTTTTGGCATCTCCATGAGATTCTGTTTGGTATCGCAACTTGGCTTCTCTAAGATGTAAAAAAGCTCTTTGCTGTTGCACTGTACACATACTATACAAATCAGATTTTTTTTTTTTTTCTTTTTTCGTATGTGCTTATATGGACTCCTTATATCATTTGGTTCTTTGGTGTCCTTTTGGAGTTTCTAATTGTCCTTTTTTTGGAAAGACAACTAAATTTATCTTGAAAAAGATTTTTGAGAATCACCCTTTAATCTTTTGGTTTACTTTGCTGGATATAGCAGATGAAGGCAAAATAAACATCTGAAACAAGATAAATGGTCTATGCCTAATTTCATGAAGTGTCCGTTTAATCGTGATTAATCACAGAAAAAGGGTTAATCACAGAAAAATGTGTGTGTGTGTGTGTGTGTGTGTGTATTTTTTTTTTATATATTATTTGATAAAAAAAAAAAGCACATTTCTTTCACAAAAATTGTTTACACACACAAGTACTGTCCCCCTTTACTTAACATAGACATAGATTGTAAGAATATAACTAATACTGATGAATAAAGAGCCTGTAAGGTTAGGCTATTAACACAAAAAGTACCAGTTATGTGATTTGTTGGTACTTTACAAGCATGCAACGTATGAAATAAAACTAGTTTCATTTGCGCTTAAGTGAACTAGTTTCATTTGTGCTTTAGTGAAATGATATACAGTGTGCTCTGCCGCATTTGTGCATGCAATTGAAGAGTGCGTGCTACAACCACAGTATAACGTCTGACAGGACAGTATGGTTCATTTTTGAGGTGAAACTTTTTTATTTCATAAGTTACTAAAATAACAATAGAATATTGAGACTGACATTAAGCCTGACAACATCTCATCTGACCGCAGATACTAAATCAGGACAGCACGTTTTTCTCAGTCTTTACTTAAACTGCCAAAAAAAAAAAGTGTCAAGATTTTTCACGCAAGTCTTTCAAAATAAAAGTCTTGCATCAGAACAACATATAGAATTACGGTTGTTGTTGTTGCTTCTTTGACTGTACACTCCGTGACCCACCAGTTGATAAACACTGATTCACACTGCTTTACACTGCAGTTCATTACCACAACAAAGTTTTACTCCGTTTTTTAATAATTTACGTAAAATTACATGTAAAACAATCCAAAAGAGCAAGCACCTGTGGATGGCAATAGCTGCTAAGGTAGGACAGGTGATTGATGTTTTGGAGGTGGGGCTTAGCTGATATCTGTATTAAACACTAATGAGACAAAGATTACATTTGAGCATTTCGGTCTCATCTGCAGCAGAGTCAAAAGCCGTCGTCAGAGGAGATCACGCTGATTGCGGATCAGCTCAACATGGAGAAGGAGGTGGTACGCGTTTGGTTCTGTAACCGCAGACAGAAGGAGAAACGGATCAATCCTCCCAGCAGCATCGGTGGATCGCCTGGATCAGCCATTAAAACCATCTACAGCAGCTCCACCACAGCAGTATGTCATAAACCAGATCACTACAGATCCTGCAGTCATGTGACACTGTCTTCATTCATGTTCATCACTGACATTATTTTGCTGCTTTTCCCAATAATTAACAGTAATTTAATGGTGATGAACATCTGGGTCAGAAAGCCTCACTGAAGAGACCAGTAGATCCCCCACAATCCAGGTCTAACTAGGGCTGCACGATTAACCGAAATAAAACGGAATCACCATATGGCGCAAGGCTGATTTATACTTCTGCGTCGGACATATTCCATAGCCTCTATGCCGTAGGATGTGCGTTGGTTTTCATTTATACTTCTGCGTCATAGTCCGCTTCGACATGCAGTATACATGAAACTTGCTAGTCTACAGTGTCCACAAGCATGTTGCTTGTGTAATCCGCAGACCACGGCAAAAGCTGAAGAAGCAGCAGCTTGTCGGAGAAGTTATCAGCTGTGACGGCGGCAAGTAAACATCAAAGAACAGATCATTTATTTAAAACTACAAAAAAGAGACAACGGAACAGCAGAAGATGGCCTTCTTTCAATCTACACAAGGACTTGTACCATGGCAGAACAACTGTTTGTCGCGGACAACAAAGTGATGTAATGCTACATTTTATAATAAATGATAAGACGCTTCTTTGCTTTGTTTTATTTTGTAACATTAAAATATATTAAAGTGCAAAACACACACAAAACTCAAATACATACGGAGTGAGGGGTACTAGCAGACCAGTCACAGCGCTTGCAGTCATACATTCAGGCTATGCCGCAGCCTGCACGTACTACGCACAACCTACGGCGTAGTTTTGATGCAGAAGTAAAAATCAGCCTTTAGTGTGGTTATCACATGATTATGAAACTTTTTATTTTATTCTTTTTAAATCTTTTTATTGGTATTTAACAAGACAATACATAATGATACATTCAATGAAAAATAAGGTATTAAAAGTTGTCTTAATTGAAACCCTTCCAGAACCGGAATAAGCAAATAAATAAAATAATATTATGCAATAGTAATATTTCTTATTTTATTTAATAATGCTAATTAGTATTAATAATCATAGTAAATATAGAAATTATTTTAGTCATATTTATATATAGTGACATTTGTATATTTTACAGTTAAGTAATACAATAATAACATTGTCCTATTTTAATACTTTTATTAAGTAATAATAAAAATCATCTTAATAAAAGTAGTAATGATAATTGTTGTAGTCATTAATATGTAACTTTTTTATTTTACAGTGAAATACAAATAATACATTGCACTATTTCTCTATAAAAATGTACAGGTGCTTCTCAATAAATTAGAATGTCGTGGAAGTTCAAATATTTCAGGAATACAACTCAAATTGTGAAACTTGTGTATTAAATAAATTCAGTGCACACAGACTGAAGTAGTTTAAGACTTTGTTTCTTTTAATTGTGATGATTTTGGCTCACATTTAACAAAAACCCACCAACAACTCAACAAATTAGAATGCTACATAAGACCAATAAAAAAAATAAAATAAAAAAAAAACTTTTTAAGTGAATTGTTGGCCTTCTGGAAAGTATGTTCATTTACTGTACAGTACATGTACTCAATACTTGGTAGGGGCTCATTTTGCTTTAATTACTGCCTCAATTCGGCGTGGCATGGAGGTGATCAGTTTGTGGCACTGCTGAGGTGGTATGGAAGCCCAGGTTTCCTTGACAGTGGCCTCCAGCTCATCTGCATTTTTTGGTCTCTTGTTTCTCATTTTCCTCTTGACGATACCCCATAGATCGATACCCCATAGCCAGTCAAGCACATCAACACCATGGTCATTTAACCCACTTTTGGTGCTTTTGGCAGTGTGGGCAGGTGCCAAATCCTGCTGGAAAATGAAATCAGCATCTTCAAAAAGCTGGTCAGCAGAAGGAAGCATGAAGTGCTCCAAAATTTCATGGTAAACGGGTGCAGTGACTTTGGTTTTCAAAAACCACAATGGACCAACACCAGCAGATGACACTGCACCCCAAATCATCACAGACTGTGGAAACTTAACACTGGACTTCAAGCAACTTGGGCTATGAACTTCTCCACCCTTCCTCCAGACTATAGGACCTTGGTTTCCAATTGAAATACAAAACTTGTTCTCATCTGAAAGAGGACTTTGGACCAGTTCTTCTTCTTAGCCCAGGTAAGATGCCTCAGGAGTGGCTTAACAAGAGGAATACGACAACTGCAGCCAAATTCCTTGACACGTGTGTGTGTGTGTGGTGGCTCTTGATGCCTTGACCCTAGCCTCAGTCCATTCCTTGTGAAGTTCACTCAAATTCTTGAATCGATTTTGCTTGACAATCCTCATAAGGCTGCGGTTCTCTGTGCGGTTGGTTGTGCATTTTTTTCCCCACACTTTTTCCTTCCACTCAACTTCCTGTTAACATGCTTGGATACAGCACTCTGTGAACAGCCAGCTTCTTTTGCAATGAATGTTTGTGGCTTACCCTCCTTGTGAAGGGTGTCAATGATTTTCTTCTGGACAACTGTCAGATCAGCAGTCTTCCCCATGATTGTGTAGCCTAGTGAACCAAACTGAGAGACTATTTTGAAGGCTCAGGAAACCTTTGCAGGTTTTTTGAGTTGATTAGCTGATTGTCACCATATTCTAATTTGTTGCGATGTGAATTGGTGGGTTTTTGTTAAATGTGAGCCAAAATCATCACAATTAAAAGAACCAAAGACTTAAACTACTTCAGTCTGTGTGCATTGCTTTTATTTAATACATGAGTTTCACAATTTGAGTTGAATTACTGAAATGAACTTTTCCACGACATTCTAATTTATTGAGAAGCATCTGTATATATAAAATGACAAATAATAATTACTATTATTATTATGGTTGTGATTACTATTTTTAGTACTACTAAATAAAACCATTAAACAAAATAAGAAATAAAACTATTAAACAATACTATAGTAATATTTACTGAAGCCTCAAACGTAGGTTCGGGAGAAGTCTAATCATTCAGTCTTGTCAATCATCATGACGAGCCTATATAAGCATAAGCAAGAAGTAGTGTTGAAAGTAGTAGTAATTATCATTCTTTTGTTGTCTTTTTGATAATCTTTTTGGGGCAACCTCAGCTGTTTTGTGTATGATGCTGTAATCTGTAGATGCAGCGAGTGTTTCTGCATGTGAAGTGTTTTCTTACTGATTACTGATTACTGAGTGATTGGTTGTGTTCAGGTGTCCAGCGGCACAAACACACTGACGGTCAGTTCTGTGGTTCCTCTGAACAACAGCAGCATCTCAAACCTCACACTCAGTGGTGCGTCCCTCCAGCCATTACAGCTTTTCCTTCCTCAATATTCCTGAAGTGAGCTTGTGAGTCATGTGACACTTTCTCTGTGCTGTAGGTGGAGCTCTGGGTCAGGTGATGTCTAACACGCCGTCTGTCATCTCTGTGGCTCCTGCTGTGGCCACGCCTGCCCCCGCCGTGACGTCACACTCGCTCAGCATGTCCGCCACCACTGTAAAACAGGAAGTTGCTGCTCAGCCAGTTTCCACGGCAACAACGGCCACGCAGGGGGCAGGGCAGCTGCTGGTGACAGGTACAGGACTGGGCGGTGCTAATCTGACTGCTGTCACGGGCTTGAACCCAACAATCATAACGCCGTCACAGCTGACGCAAGGGTGAGTGTGTGTGTGTGTGTGTGTGTGTGTGTGTGGTATTATGGACAGGTTTCGTGAAAGACATCCCATGTCACATTTCACACTAAAATAAAAGGATAAAAAATAAGATATTGTATTTGACAAAACCCATGTTTTTCATGCATTGGTCAATTTTGAGGTTTTGGTGTATTTTGCTTCCATAATATGTCTTCTTTCAGACTAGTGAAAAAAATCCAATATGTATGTATTTATTTAAAGTTATTATTATTTTTTATTTATTTATTTATTTTTTTTTAATAAAATGTTATTACACTTTATCTATTTGCATTTTATCTATTTTAATAAATTCAGTTTTTGCTACTTTTCCTCCATTTTGCTCCATAAGTCTTTGTTCAGAGTAGTGGAAAGAAAACATACACAAATAACCAAAACATGCACCAAAAAAAAAAACAAATAAATTACATATTTAAGTGTTTATTTTATTGCACTTTATCTATTTGTCTCTGTATATTTTAATTCCAGTTTTAATTAGTAATGTGCTGACTTGACCGAGTTTATGATTTCTGCTTGCATTTTGTGCAGTGGGGCATTTCTGAGCTTGGCTCCTGCTCTGGGAAATGCTTTTGGTCCTGCCCTGATGAACAACAATGCACTGGCCACCATCCAGGGTAACTATATTATTGTTCATCACAAATCTAATTAATATGACTATAAGGAATGAATAAATTAAGACATTATAAACATTAACATCATGATTTGTAAAGCTGCTATGAAACAATGCGCTGTAGGGCTGTCACTATTCCTCGGTTAAGTTCAAGGACTCTATTATAAAAAATCCTCAGTTGCATTTTGCCTGTGTCGATTAACTGGCAAAATACCAGAAGTGGTTCATTCCATGCATGAGAATACATGAAAAGCATAATCAGACTGTTTTCTCAGGCTGCACGAAATATTAAAACCATTTAAAAATCATAATAAAGCATAGTGCTAGTGTGAATTTACTAGAGCTGTGATTCAACTAAATAAATATATACACTGTGGGTTAAATATGCATGCATCTCTGAGTGACTCCATTCACAATAGATGCTGCTCCACACAAACAGTTATCATTTATATGCACGGACCGAGTCAAACTCAATCTTTGCATATGCTGAGAGTCTTAATTGCTTTTAAAGTTAATCTGGGAACAATATGCACCATTCTATCAGATTTATAAGGTAAATGATTTATAAACCTACGCCAACATGGGAGAATACATCATTATATTTGGAAATATGTTCAAAATAAAATAACTTGTAACAAAATTAAAGTTTAAGCGCTCGCTCTGCTTTGCATGTTTTGATGACAGTGGCTGTAGCATTTATATCAGAAAGAAGTAGCCAAATATTAAGTGTTAAGTGGACTTTTGAATTAAATGTTGTTTGGTCAATATTAAACAAGGATTAGATCTCGCCATAAAGTGAAAAAACAATCATCAGGCCACTGCTATAATACATTAAGTTATGAATATATTGTTTTATTACTTTGTATTTTAACTGTTATGTTCAATAAAACCATGATTATTTTCTTTTGATATTTTATTTTAAACCAATTATTATTGCCTCATTGCTATTATATATGTATTTTAAGTCATTTTAAAGTCTGTTGTTTCACTTAGGTCTATTTTTATTACCACAAAAAAAATATCCGACTACTCCATTAATCGTCAGAATAATTGACTGGTGACTCCATTATCAAAATTATTGTTAGTGACAGCCTTAATGTGTTGTATAAATATATTCATTGTGTTTTTTCATCAGCTCTGGCTTCGGGCGGCGCTCTGCCTCTGACCTCCATTGACGGAAACACCGGCCTGCTATTCGCCAACACCAGTGCAGGAAGCTCTGCCCCCAGTCTGGTGACCACGCCCCTCTTCCTCAACCCATCCAGCCTCTCTCTACTACCAGCCAATCTGCTGACAGCAGGTGGGGCTGGAGGCGGAGCTCTCAACCTGCAGGTGGCCAGTGACTTACAGCAAAATACCGTTGCCATGACAACCAAGAGCATCGCCTTGGCCTCGAAGGCTCAGTGAGTGCATACGGCTCCGTCCAATCCTGTGCTATTACCAAAAACGCTTCTGACACGGTTGGTACTTCCTGCAACCGAATGTCCGTGTCACACATTTGATGCTCGAGGAAAGGGTCAGGATTGAACTTTATTTTTCAATCTATTTCTTAAACTAACGTCTAAATTAACCAAAAATGTGACTCTTTCTGATTCTTCATGAGAGATTATTTCACATAACAGAGTTTATATTGACTTTCTACAAGGTTTTCTGTTTTTATTTGCAGCTCTGTGAAATGGGCTGATTGTAGATGATTTCAGATTTATAACCAAAAGCGTTTCAGATCTTTTATGTTGCAAGTTACTGCAGCGCTGGGTGGAGGTTCTATCAGATGACTTTTGAAACTAGTACTCTAACTCGACATCACTTTATTAATATGGTTAGAAGGCTTTAAACTAGAAATAATCCGTCACAGTGAGCGCTGCAACTGTGACAGATGTGAGAGATGCAAATGAACTCTGCGGTCACATGTTTGTTTGAACATTGATTCTATTTGTAGTTTTCATGTGAATCAGCAGCGAATCGAGTTCATTTAACTGAAATATATTAAATCTGTGTGTAATCCCACCTCACATGTATGTCTGTCATATGAAATGTTGGATGCTGAATGTTTGTTTTCCATGTTTCTAGTGATTTGAAGCCTGTGAATGGATCGATCTGATCAGAGTGTGAATCTCATGATGACACAAGCTGCACGTGTTCTTGAGATTTGCTCCGTAACGTGATTGACAAGAAACACTTTTTTTCAGTCTGTGATGTTGCAGTAATTAGCCTCCTTCATGTTTTTTCCCAAATATAAGTGTTTTTCTTTCAGACTGTAGCTGCATGTGGCCGTTATTGATGCGCTGTCACCTGTGAATCTCAGCGAACAGAATCGCAAAAGAAGCTGCAACCAAAGCCAGTCTCTGTTTTGTTTTTAGTTTAGTTTAGTTTAGTTTAGTTTCCCGTGGTCGGACAGAGACATGTAGCGTGTGCATGAGCGCAGCGGTCAGAGGTCAGAAATACCTCCAGCACTGATGTTAAAGCTGCTTCCTGTGATGCGTGGATCTTCAGCTGAAGACTCTGCTCTCAGAACTACTGTGTACAGTGTCTCTTAACACGTTTCTACTTCATTTGTTTCTTTGCCAAAGCAGATGTGTTTTTAACTTTAGCTTTCGTGGCGCATTTAACACGTTTCATTGACGTCTCGTTGTTTTTATCTGCTTTCCAATAGTCTGTGTGAGAAACATAAAGATGGAAATATCAGCACATGTAGTTTGAACAGTTTCGGCTTATTTCCTCAGATCATTTTCTTTCTTTATACACTTGAAAATACTGAAACAAGGAGGCAGCATTGATCTGTTATTATTATTTAGTCATTTCCATTTTTGTCTCATGCTGTATAGATTATTCTGTATATCAGTGATTGTGTGCGAGCTGCTGCGCTTTAGTTTCATGTTTATTGGCTTTATTATTTTCTGCAGGAATGAGAATGTGGATGAAAACCAAAGAACCATCAGCTTTGTGCCGCCCCTCTGTTTCTTTTCATCCTTAGTCAAAAAACACACACTAAATACAAGGATTATATATAAATATATGAACATTTGTTTTATTTTTGTGGCTCCCAAGGCAAAAATACACAAGTGTGAAAACCAAAGATTTGCCTTTCCCTTAATTTTTTTTTTTTTTTTTTTTATGTATAATTTAATTTTATTTAATTTAATTTTTTATTCAGATATTGATTTTCTGGTGGAATATGAATCAAGAGATAAATCGTCTTTCTCGTGAGTTGCTTCTGAGAGATGATTGTGATTTTAGACTGTGTGTGAGATTCTCTACAGAATGTGTTTGATACAGAAGGGCTGTTCACACACAGACACACACACACACACACACACACACAAGCTCATATAGACACACTCTCGTTCCTCTACAGGTTTTCGTTGATTGATCAACTCACAGTTCAGTTGGTACTGTTTGCCGTAGAAATGATCCTTTCTGGATTTGTGCGTTTTTTTTTTTTTTTTTTTTTGTTTGTTTGTTTGTTTTTGCTGTTCATGATCAGATAGGAGTTTGTCATGTTGCTGCAGCTGTAGATTTCATTAAATGTTTTTTTCTCAGACTTTTTATCTGTATCATCTCCATGTATTTTGATCAACAGTCAAATCAAGTTTCTAAACTGATTATTTACTGAAAAAGAGAAAAATCACTTTAACAAGCTTAATACAAAATTACACAGAACAGACAAAAGTAACAACCAAATGAAATGCAGTGAAATTCTCAGTTTTAAAAAGATTACATGTAATATTACACTATTATAAAATATATATAAAAAAAACACTCATGATACCGTGTGAGAGATACTAAACATCAATCAATGTGAATCTTGTTCAACCTGCGGCTCATATTTCACCACAGATTCACAAGAAAAGGCATTTTTAAATTATACAGAATAGTAAGGTAATAATTTGCAATAAGGTCTCATTTATGAACATTATTAATGCATTAACATTTACAATGAGTGATCTATTTTACAACATTGACCTTTGTTAATGTTAATAACATTTTTCATGTTAGCTTACAGTTCATTAACTAATGTTAACACACAACTTTTTATCTTAAAATGTATTTGTAAATCCTTAGATCAACATTAAGAATTAATAAATATTTTAGATGTATTTTTCATTGATGGTAACGAATGAACCCTTACTGTAAAGTGTTACTAAATGGCATTTATGAGAATCATTAAGAGTTACAAATGTCTCATTGCGCTGAGTGAATTAATAGTTGAATCTCACAATGTGTAAACGTTTGGTCTTCAATCAGGTTTGGTTTTATAATGATTTTTACTGTACATGTGGGCCTTCTGGGTTCATTATGAAATTCTATAATTCACGAAGTGAAGAAACGATAAACACAGTCACTGTAAAAACACGAAATAATCACTGGAGTATGTAGGGAAAAAAAAACTACTGGACTGAAATCAAAGACACGAGTGACTGAATGAATGAGTTAAGTGGCTGAATCTGCACTGGACTGTGATCCTGATGGCCGGTTTGTGGAGAATCAGCATTTAACGTGGCGGCGGGTGAATCGGCTGCATGTTCAGAGAATCATACGTGTCTTTAGTCATGGAGCTCAAACCCTGAAACACAAATACATTAAACACATCAAACCAAATGAAGTGACTTTTATTTGACAGTGATCCTATGTTTAGTTGTGATATTAAATATGTCTGACCTGATAAACCTGATCAGGACGGCGGCGCTGGAGGAAAATCACAAGATCAGTTTGAGTCTTTTGTCAAATCATTCAGATGAATTAAAATGAAATAAGACTGAATCAGTCACACTTACGCCTGCCTTCGTCTCAATCTCACGGTACGTGTCGTCTGTCTTTTTCTGCAGAGGCTGAAATAAACCAGCATAACCAATATTGTCATCACAGTTTTGTGGAAGAAATGCATTAAATCATTTGTTCGGTTATTTCAGTCAAACATAAAAATGTTTTATTTGATTTCTGAAAACACTGCATCATTATAAACTAGAAACATTATTTATATATATATATAATTATTATTTTTTTTTTTAGACCTGCCTGAATTCAACCATTTTTATATGACAGTGTAATAATTTTGAACTGTTTAGAAAATATATATTCATGTATTTAGGTTAATAATATTTAACTGTTAGGTTTATTATATTTTCCCGGTTCCCACATAATTCTTCTGCTATAAAAATATTTTATAAAAGTGTGAGCCATATTCTACAGCACTTTGTAAGATTAATTCATTCCACATTTACTAATATTAAGAGCAAATCTGCAACACTTTGAAACTCTCTCTCTGTCTGTTCATTAAAAATCACTAGGCCTAACGGTTTAAATTGTTTCATTTAGAAACGTCTCAGATGTTGTTTATATATGAAGGACGTCATACACTCTTAAAAATAAAACTTTTCAGTGATGCAACAGAATAACTTTTTGATTCCCCAAAGAACCTTTCAGCAATCAAGTATTAAATTTTTTAATAGTCTGAAGATTTTTTTTTTTTTTTCCCAATTGGAAGCTTCCATCACACTTCAAAAAAAAGGTTCTTTATTGGCATTTATGGTTCCATGAAGAACCTTTTAACATCTGTTGAATCTTTCCAGCTAAATCATTTAAATAGTCCTCTTGCTAAGAAAAAAAAAAAAAAAAAACGTTTTTAGTTCTCAGTAGTATTAACAACTGATTACTAAATGTTTCTTTTGGGAACCACAAATGGTTTTTCTGTTGCATCTGGTGAAAACCTTTATTTATAAGAGTGATGGATGTTAGTAGCTCTAAGCTCTTCAAGGAACCATTTATGTCAATGAAGACCCTTTATTTTTAAGCATTTGAGCTAAAGCGGCTCCTGTAACATTCAGTTTGAGTTTCTGCAGGTTGATCTGATGGGGTTTCTGATGGTGGTTTTGCATCTCATCATCAGTGGAAAGTGCCGCAGGTGTCTCTGTGGTCACTTACGCGCTTCAGCTACTAATAAACTTCCTTCCTGTGATGAAGAAGCTCTTACCGTGTAAGTGCTGTCATCTCCTCGCTTGCGTCCCTGCAAAACACAGACATGTAGATCACAGCCTGCTCCTGTCCATCATGTGATGTGATGTGTGTCAAGTTTTTTCATCACTCACCCCTCCAGATCGACCTTCTTCAGTCGATCGCTGCGACAGTACGTCGTACGCCGACTGGCCGCTCTTGTTAATTGGCTGGAAAACATCAAACCCTTTGTTAACATCTTTAATATCATGATTGTTGGCTCATTGATCACGTATCTGATTCTCACCTGATACAAAGAGTCTTGCTCCACTTTGCTTTTCTTCTTGATGTACTGAAGAAAGAAGCTTCATTAATGAACAGTAAATTTTCATAGATTTATATTTACATGTAATGCAGGGATTCACCGTTGTTGTTGTTTTTTGTTTTTGTTTTTTTGTCATTTTTGGTTATAGTAGCTAAGTAATTTTTTTTTATTTGCATATCTATGGGTTAATGGTCACATGACATGCAGGTAATCAAATAAAATTATTTTATTTAGATTTTTTATTTATTTTCCTTTTATACTTTTATGATTTAAATCATTTTTAGCTATTCATCAACTTATGTACCTTGTTTGAGATTTTACTATTAGTATTTTAATATCAATATGGTACATTATCCTATTCAAATCAATGTCATAAGTTAGGATAAAAGGGATCAAAAAGTAGTGTGATTATTTTACCTAAAATGTGTAATGTAACAGATTACATTGCTAACATGTAATTTGCGATCAGTAACAGACTACAGTTTGTAAGTAATCTACCATCACTATAAGTTTTAGGTTATTTTCACTCTGTAGTCAATCTGGTAGTCTCTCATCTATGTAATTAAAACTGTGACTGTTGAGTGCCTGGTCTAACATCGTATTTCAGAATCACACACTACATCATACTACAGATTAGCATGTAGTAGTGCATGAGTGTGTGGACTGGGCAGCAGCTCAGTGTCCGTGTGTGTGTGTTTGTTTGTTTGTTATAGACTCTCACTCGTTCGCGCACGAAGAAAGCAGTGATGAGGATGCAATACAGCAGCAGAATTCCGTCCAGGATGTAACAGTACTGAGGATCATACGTCGAGAATGCTGAAAACACAAGACCAGCATATTGTTAATGAATGAGTCTGAACAAAGCACTTGGAAGGAAAAAAAAAAAAACAGCAGCACTGATTCAATCGAACATGAGCACATTCAACAGTTATATTCAACAAAACAAACACACACACACACCACATGTTGGGTTTCCATGTTTTATGAGGACATTCAATAGGCATAATAGTTTTTATACTGTACAAACTGTATTTTCTATACCCTTACCCTACCCCTAAACCTACCCATCACACAAAGCTTTCTGCATTTTTAGTTTTTCAAAAAAGTTCATTCTGTATAATTTGCAAGCTGTTTTGCTCATGGGGACCAAACAATGTCCCCATAATGACAAGGATTTTGAATATTGCCATCTTTGAGGGGACATTTTATCCCCAAAACGTAGGGTATACCTGAAACACACAGACTCACACACACTTACAGACTAACGCACATGCACACTCGTACCACACATACGCACACACGCACACATACACTCTCGCTCTCTTATGAAGTGTTCGTGGTGTGTGCATCTCGAGTGTATCTAGTTCAGCGGTTTGTTCAGCTGCTCTAACTGACTAACTGTGTGTGTATGTGTGAGAGAGATAAAGAGGGAGGAACACAAGATAGTGATGCAACACACACACACACACATAATAAATCGGTGTAAAGTGGCAATACAACATAAGCCGATGAAACGCATTGTTATGTGCTGCACGTTTGAGTCACACAGAACATAAAAAGTAAAGGTTTTTTAATGTCGTCATTGGTTCCATGAAGAACATTTAACATCCACTGAACCTTAATATTCCACAAAAGTGCCTTGGTGAAACAAAATGGTTCTTCTGTGCAATAATAATAAAAAAAATAAAACCCTTTTGGAAGCTTTATTTTCAAGATTGTAACTATAATCATTACAGTTAATTCTTAAAAAGTGTAGCAATTTCTAAATATAGGTCAGATGTTTCTGAATCTGGTTCAGTTTTCATTCTGGCATTGCTTTTATGTTCAGACTTCAGTTTTTTTTTATTGTTTTTTTGTTTTTGACATTTAAGGTTCTGCTTTAGGATCTGATTTTCTCATGTAATATGTTTTATACATTTAATTTTTTTTCATGTGTACATATTGAATGTACTGAAATTGTTTATTATTCGATTTGTCAGGAATAATGTGAGTTTAAAGCAGTTGTGTTTCCTGCATGATAATTATTTTAAATAGTTTGATATTTGACTGACCGATGTTTGTTACATGTTTTAAATTAATTTCATACATACGTTCATACAATTTGTATTTATTCCATAACTAGAATGTGTATTAGTGAGTAGTTTTAGAGGTCAAAGGTCACATGTATAACAGCTTGATTAATTTGAGTGGATTAACAGATGCTGGTTTATGTAGTTCATTTGTTTGTTTAGTTCAGCGGATGAATATCTGCTTGGCTTAAGATGATTTTAAGCAGGTCAGTGGTCAGATGTTGATTTTCTCCTGATTCAGAAGGATCTGTGAGTTTGCTGGTCTGAATGTGGGCTCATCTGAACTTCCTTTTCCACACCGCAGCTGTGCACTGCTGTGGTTAACGTAACCTAAAGTGTCAGATTGGCTCAAGCAGGTCATCGCCTTTAAACGCGTCAAACACAAACCTCACGCTTGACTTCAAAACTCCTGCTGGTCATCTGATCATCAAAAGAGCTGACAGAACAGAGCTGAAAAATATTGCAGTCATTTCACTTGAAGTATTTTTCCTGGAGTGTACTTTGTTTGAGTGCAATTTAAACTTAATACTTAAATTTCTGAAGAAAAAAGCAGTATGTTTTAGTCATTACAGTTTTATTTCTACTTGAAAAGTACGTGTTTTACTTTTGCAGTATATTGAGGTTTGGCGGTCAGTCATTATTATCTAATAGGTTTTTTATTTAGGTTTGTTATTTTATCCAATCAAAAGTGTGCAACCGTAAGTCACAGTAACAGTATTGCTAAAAATGCAATTCAAAGAATCAATGAAGAAATCATTTTTAAAACTAGCACATATAAACCTTTCAAGATAGCCCTTTCATGCTCTGAGGTTAAGAGATCAGCTTCTGTGGAAGTCAATATGGCTTATGTTTTAACCTCGAGACAACATAATTGTCCACTACATGACAATATAGCCTAATCAGTTACATAATTTATATTATAATACAATCATGTTTTCTTCAGTGAGAATTGATCATAAAACTGTTTATTTTGATAAACACCATTACATTTTTTATTAAATGTGTTAAATCTTGAAAACTGTTTAGTTTACTACTTCTATTACTAGTTACTATTACTACTATTAAATGTAAAATTCATTTATAATGCTTCATGTTTATTGATGTTCTTGCCAGGCTGTGGATTAGTGCTATTATAATTACATCACAGTTAATAAACATAATATTAATTAACAATTAGTGCTGCCAGTCAATGAATTTTTAATCAAATTAATCATACTGATTAATATAATTAATCGCAATTATTTTAATATCAATATTTGCTGAGAAATATGACCATATGCCCCAAATAAACATTTGAAAGACATTCATTATTATTGCAGACAAAAGCACTGAACTGACATCACAAACATTGACTTCGGAAGTTGAAATTTTATGTTTTAATTCTATATCACTCATCATAAGTTCATCACTACTGAGCGACTGTCCATATTTCAAAGGCGATTTAGGGTTTGTTGAAACTCGTTCTTCTGTTTTCAGCGTTTGCATCACATCTCAGTGTTTAAGGGCCGTTCACTACAATGTGTTTTACTGTTCACTGTTCTGCTTTCCTTTGTTGTTCTACATAAACATGCACTAGACGGATGTTTTTGATCTTTGTGCTGTTGTATTTTTTTTCTTTTCTTTTTTTTTTAGTTTTTCCCCTTAACCAACCCTTTCTGAGTATTTCTGTCTGACAAAAACTGTTACACAATTCATTCACTTTGCATAAATGATTAAAATGATTAAACGGGAATCTCATGGCTCTTGTGTTCATTCAGATTACATCAACTTTCCTAATACTTAAATACAATTTGATGCTTTTTATTTATTTATTTATTACTTTTACTCTAGTATGTTTTTGGCCAAATACTTGGACTTTCAACAAAGTAAATTTTTCTCTCAGTATCCAAACTCAAGTACTGTATCCGTGAGTACAGATATAGCAGAAACACAGTAAAAGGTATACATGATATAATGCAAGACAAACTAAATATTGCATATGTGCTCTTTTATTTTACTTATATTAGCAATGAGCTTCAGAGTTCCTGTAACGTGAGACTCAGTTAAATGGGTAAAAAACAGGTTAAATTCTGTTCTTCTGTTACATTATTGCAATCAATTCAAATACACGCATTAAATATAATGTTAGATTAAGATTAAGATTAAAAAGTAAAATAAATATGAGCGGATGGGTAACAGATTTAGGATGTATGAAGCAATCATTCAGTTTGTTGAATGTGAATCAAATATTTTAATCAAAGGAAAATATTGTTAATCATTTTTATTAACATAAACAAGTCAACAACTACTCTAACATGTGTACAACTAGAAAATAGGATGTGTGTTTTTCTACAATATATATATATATATATATATATATATATATATATATATATATATATATATATATATATATATATATATATATACGGTATATATATATATATAATATCTTAAATGTTAATCTCTTCGTCAAATATATGTATACACTACCGCTAAAAGGTTTGGGGTCTGTTTTTTTTTTTTTATAAAGAAATTAATGCTTTTATTCATCAAGGATCCATTATATTTATCAAAAGTGACAGTAAATACATTTATAATGTTAAAAAAATTTCTAACTCAAATAAATTCTGAACTGTCTATTCATCAAAGAATCCTGAAAAATATAAATGTATCACAGTTTCCCCAACATTTCACAATCCAAAATATTTCTTGAACAACAAATCAGCATATAAGAATGATTTCTGAAAGATCGTGTGACACTAAAGACCGGAGTTATGATGCTGAAAATTCAGTTTTGATCACAGGAATAAATTACATTTTACAATATATTCACTTAGAAAACTTGAAATGAGAATGATATTTCACATTATTGTTTTTTTTTTTTCAGAAACATTAATAAAATCTTATAGAACTGTGTGTGTGTTTGTAATAAATGCTTCATATGTTATGTAAATGCACTAGTTCTGCCAGATGACCGAGTTATAATAAGCATCTGTCAGGTGTGACATATTTGAGTTCACAGATTAAAAAAACATTTGATGGAAGCGTCACAACAGTGCTACATTTCAGCATTTCATGTGTAATTGATAGAATTTTACAGCGTGTTCCCTGAAATTATGTTTTTCAAACTGTATTTTCCATTGTGTCTCGTAATTTCATTCACTAAACTATTAAAGGAGTGACTCTGACTGTAAACACAGCTCATGTCGCCCACTGAATGAAAACACTTTCCACAACATCAGCAGTCTGATGAAAAACAACCTTCAGCAGCAGAATCTCAGTTCTATTAAGAAAAGTGACATAAAGTTTAACTGGGAACTGAAGATTCTTCAAGACGCTCAAGAAAGCTGAAGCTGACACTGAAGTAGAAAAAAAAACCAGATCTGATGGTTCGCAATATTTAAATTTAAATATGTCAATAATTATTCTAATAATATGTATGTTTGAATTTAATATGATTCTCCAAAACTTCGACACCTTATATGATTAGAAATAAAACAATAAGAAATAATAAGAAAAATAAAAAAAACATGTATGTACTCGTATCCTGAAAGAATATGCTAGACTGTAGATACATGCTATTTATAGAATAAAATGCCATCAGTGTGTGTTTATGTGTGTTTCTTTCATCTGTGTTTGTGGAAAAACATCAGTAAAGCAAAATGGCTCAGGAAGTTCATATCACACAATATTATGACACAAGTGGTGTTTGTTAGTGACAAACAGCAGTGAAACATACTAATGATCATGAGTGCCAGTGGAAACAGTGAATCCAGTAACACACAAACACTGATCTGATGTGAGATCAGCAGAATCCTCCAGTGTTTCCTCTGCTTTACTGGAGATTGACACAGACAGAATCAACGACTGTCACACGACACTCAGCTTCTGTCCTGAGAGAGTTATAAAAAACATAAAACCTCCAGTTTCACCTCGAAATAATCTTAACACATTTAACACTTATTTAAACATTAAATATAATTTAAAAAATTGATCTGAGTTTGTTCATTTGCTTTTGACTCTAAAGCTTCTTTTAAAAACAGAAGCAGGTTTTATTTTTTTTTAGGTTTTATTTTAGATTCAGCGTTTAGAAACTCATGTTGTTTGGAGAAGCAAAAGTTTGTTCTGATGTTTCAGCATTTCTAATAAACGATAAATGCTCAAATTGGCTAAATTTGATAACAGTGAAATGTTTAACATGCGACAGTTTAATTTAAAGTCATTGACACTGCTGGATAGTTAATGTATGTGTCAAATCGTTTCTATTTGTACAGTGCTTTTCACAATTTGTGTTTCGAAGCAGCTTTAGATTCAGTTTTGTAATCTTTGCATATATTTCATAACAACTAATAATATTACAATCAAACCAAATAAAATAGTCTAAATTTGTGGAGAGATTTTCATTTGTGTTCTGAATAAAATGTTTGTTACATTACAGAAATAATAACTAGTTCTGTAAATACTAGGAAAATTAAGAAGAATGCTAATTTTACAAAAATATATATATTTTAAAAAAAATTGCACTGTTCATGTATTGTTAAATTCTCATCAGATAATAAAATGTGGGGAATAATTTTTTTTTAACTGCTATGTCAGCAGCAAAACTATCTTCAAGGTGATAACAAAAGGAATAGCAGGAGTCATACAATAACAAAAACTATATATGAAATTAAAGATTAATACAAGAAAAAAATTCTGAAATACATTCAGTTGATTCTTTAAAAAAAACAGTTAACATTAAAAACAAAATGTGACAATTTGTCATTGTCATACTGATGATGTTGACTGTATTTCTATCTTTATAACCAGCGATTGTTATTTAATTCCATATAATCACATTTAAAAATTATTCTTAATAATAATTACATTTGAGTCGCTTGTCATATTCGATAGGGAGTGAAACGAAGACAGATGCCACACTGGCGTGGCAAGAGATTGAGAACACAACACGAGTGAGCCGAGGTCAGATCACCAGTGAACAGTGTTTGAGTTCAAAAGGCCAAAGGTCAAACACTGAATTAGACTTAAATATTTGTGTTCTGTGCTGATTTTCAGAAAGGATCTTGAATCTTTTGACAGGAGGAAATGCTCGACTCCACAGAAATCTCAATAAAGATGGCGGCCTTCCTTTAACTCCAGACTGACTGCAGCGGATTCGTCTGATCTCTGATCAGCTCAACACTCACAAACAGAGCGATGTGTGACTCTTACCTGACACAGGTGTGATGGACAGCAGGACGATCACGGCGGATGCTGCTCTTGGTGCCATCATTATCCGTCGGTCTGTCTGACAGGCCGCAGCTTTGTGATGCGCGCGAGTGTGTGTGTGTGTGTTTGACTCAAAGACACTGTGACTTCAGTGAAGCTCGAGATCTGCTCTCTTAACAGGAAGTGGCTCCTCGAGCTCCACCTGTACATACAGACACAACCCATCTACTGAACACTGATGACAAAAACACACACACACACAGTCACGGCATACTCACTCAACCACACACACTTAACTCATGGCCTACTCACTCTCAGAAAAATATGAGCGATTACAGTTTTTAAAATCGCTAGGACACATTTGTCAATACTTAAATCACTTTTTCAAAACTCTTTACACTGAGCACAACAACAGTCTATTTGGGTAAAACTGTGGATCATTTATCATTTATTACTTATTACTAATAGCTTGACTTGAGACATGTATAAAGTGTTTTGCTAGTTTTGGTGCATTTTGAATGTGAAATTCACAGTTGTGCCAAGATGAAAGTTTGTTAGGAGAACTGTGTGAAGAGTTTTGAAAAAATGACCTAATTAATGAGAAATTTTACCTAGAAATAAAAAAAAAATACCCTAACAGAATGAGAGCAGTGACACAGAATGAGATAAAAAATAAGATCTTTATTTCACTGCACACACTGCAATATGACAACCAGATAGAAAAATAATCACTCTGGGTAAATAACACTGGACAGACATCTCTGTGATTTTATAGAGCTGGAAGGTGTCAGCTGTTTAAAAACACTGATTGATAAAAAAATATGAGCAAAATGAGCCTAGATGCAAAACATCACGTGACATTCATATTTCCTGCAAAGATCAGAGGTTAGAGTTCAGAACTAAAAGTGTTACATGTGAATCTCACAAGACTTTCCTAAGATTTAAATCAAAATGTAGCGATGCATTTGTATTTGGTGAGAATCTGCAAACATTTAAATGAAAAAGCATGTGCAAACTGCAAAAATATTTCTTAAGCATTTTACAAAATGCTTACAAAAAAACGTAGTAACTAGATTTCCACATCATGTTCAAAGAATGTTATGGAGAGATTAACGACGTGATTAATATGTCTCACACACACATCACAGTGCTACAAGATTCAAACAGCATCAACCTGAGACACATTCATCAATTTGAGTCTTTTCTGAATCGTTCCATCAGTGATTTTAAGCCAGTTCATCAAGATTACTGTGTCACTTCCTGTGAAAGGGAGAGAGAGAGACACACATACACACACTTTGGTCAAATGACATTCAGCTTAGCGTCTGCTTCTGACTGATAACAGCTGCACTCATAGCTGGCACATATACATATATATAACATATAATACAAACCAATATATTCAGTATTATTTTGCTGGTGATATTAATCTAAGAACATAATGATTGAATGTGTTTGTGAGAGCATTCCGATGTTTACAGATGTTTAAAAATGACTCATTTCAAATTCAACAGAAACTTCACTTAAACTATTTCAGTGAATCAATTCTAAACTCTGATTCAATAAACTATTCACTTAGAAATGTCCAATCCTTCCACTCCCCCCAAAAAAAGGGGGATTTTTAATGTATTTTACTTAAATATTTTGTTGCCTACAAGTGACTGTTTGCTTGAAATAGAGCTTCCTCTGAACAACCGGGTTATTTTAACCCAGACATTACTTTTTTTTTTTTTCCTGAAAATGCTAGTTAAAGGGGTCATATGATGCACTTTCATGTTTTACTTTTTCTTTAGTGTGTCTTGTAGCTGTTTGTATGTGTATAAGATCTGCAAAGTTACAAAGCTCAAAGTCTCCCAAAAAAGACTTGCTGAAAACACCTTGATCGCAGTGAAAGCAAAAGCACTTTATCTGGCCTTCCAAAAGTAGACAAAATTAGCAGTTCTGAGCAGTACGCAGATGGTGTCAACTCTCTTATGTATCAGCCGCGCCACAAGGATACGTTTTTTTATGTGTATTTATGCTTTGGATTGAAAGCAAACAGTGCATCGGCACAGCACGACTGACATAGAAGAGCGTACGCCATCTGCGTACTGCTCAGAATTGTCAAAATGGCGCTATGCCGATTTGGAGAGACAAAAAGGAGAGGAATTGTTGAATAAAGTCGTTATTTTTGTTTTCTTTGTGTACAAAAAGCATTCTCATTGCTTCATAACATTATGGTTGAATCACTGATGGCAGATGGACTATTCTGACGATGCTTTTCATACTTTCCTGGACCTTGACACTGTTATTTATTTGGCAGTCAATGGGACAGTCTTAAGCCTCCCTACTTTCATCCAAAAATCTTAAATTGTGTTCCGAAGAAGAACAAAGCTTTTATGGGTCTGGAATGACATGGGGGTAAGTGATTAATGACATAATTTTCATTGTGGGATGGAGTAACCCTTTAAAATTTATTTACAAAACTGTTCCAGAACAGTACAACCCAAGTGTTCGAGTGTGTGCAGCACATTTTACGGAGGACAGTTTCCTAAACCTGGGAGATTTACAAGGCCGGCTGTGAAAAGGTTGTTTCTAAAATATGTGGCAATTTCAACTTTGCTAGGACAATCTGGTGCCATCAAAAATGACTGCGTATACAAATTACTCATAAATCTCTTATTATTCTACAGTTGCAATCAAAAATTATTCAACGCCCTTGAACTGCAAGACATTTTGCTGCAGAGAACAAAATTTTATGAAAACATTTCAACAAAGGCATCAGCAAACCATTATAGAAAGTTTACACATTTGAGTGATTCTGAGAATGTAAAGTTTATGAAAATCTAATTTTATGCAAAATCTTTTATTCTTTGTAACCTCCAATAAATGCTGCCTGAAAGTGGTTAGAAGCTTCTGTCACTTCTCAACTGAAATCTTGGCCCATTCCTTGCTTGAAAAAGTTCTAAGATCAACTGAAAATCTTTCGGTTTTTGCATTGCCACTGCGTTCTTCAAATTACACCAAATATTTTCAGTAAGATTTAAATCTGAAGACTGAACAGGCCACTCAAGAACATTCTAGGACTGATCCCAGAACCAAGTTTCAGTAAATTTGGATGTGAACTTTGGCATGGCTGGACTGCAAGAAAGAACCAAGCTTCAGTCACTGCACAAAAGACATCACAATATTTTGCACATTCAAGTCGGCCTTTTAAGTTCTTCTTGGTAAAGAGTGACATATGGCGAGGTGTCCCGACATGAAGGCCATGCTTCTCTAGTGTTCTTACACTCTGCATTAAAATGTTTTTTCTTCCTTTCATCAGATCATCTTGCAAGTCTTTGGCTGTACATTAAGGGCTTTTCTCAGTTGCTCTGATCAAACATTTTATTCCCCTTGATGATATTGTGCTTTTTCTTCAACACCCTCAAAGGTTTTCTGTTACAACACATTTTAAATTTCTAAATTAGGAACTTTTAATGCCTTCTTGTAGCCACAGACCATCTAACTTAATAAAACAGTTTATTCCCTATAGCTTTTGTGAGCGCTTTTTTGACTTGGCCATATTTACTACTCAACTTAAGCAAATACATAGGCTAAATGTATGTACTGTATGTGTAACAGTTCAAGCTAATTCAGTTTTGTTATAGTGTTTTCAAAGGTTTGATTTGTGTTTTAACACAATGTTGTACCATGCCATACAAATATAAATAAGTAGCGTTGAATAGGTGTTGAATAAATATGACGAAATATTTTTAATTACAAAAAAATTCTGCACCTCAAAAATATTACATGTTGACAATATCATCATTAATAGCCACTAAACTGTTATAGATGCATTTATAACAATAAAAAAATATTAATAAAAAACTCTGGATCTTCAGAAAAGCTTACATTTGTAAATTACAAATAGTAAGTAATAGTAATAGGTCTTACAAAAAAATAGTAATAGGTCTTTGGGTGACTGAATAAATTTGATTGCAACTGTATATTAATACAAAAGCTTGGATTTTTCCAATCAGCACAGGTTTTGTATTTCTTTTTGGAACTGATTGATCATAGACATCATTAATCTGAGTTTATGCATTTCAGCTTTTATTGTCTATAAATAGTGTTTTTTTTTTTATTATTCAAAAACTGAATACTGCCAAAATTATCCACTAATAACGTTTTTGTTCAAAAACTGAATCAATCAGTTCACAGAAGAAACACAAAACTTGTGCTAAATGAAAGTTGACAAAAAAGATTGAATCCAATATTTGGTGATAATAATAATAGATTTACAAGCAATTTCTAAAAGGTTGGTCATTTTTGATAAGAAAACAAAATTTTCAAAACAGCACAAGGATTAAATGATTTCAGAGCAAATACACATGTAAGTTTAATGCCTTGTTCATGCTGACTGAATATAACTGAATCAAATAACTGAAGCTCAATCACCTCTGGTCTGACAGACTCACCGGAATGTTTCCATTATGGAGTGGCTCTGTAATATTCCTCAGGTGTCACAGTTTTTACTCCACCGAAGTAATCGAGCACCCAAACCTGTGTGATATTCATCTTGGCATAGAACCAGTTGTGGTCGGTGGGCCAGTCGATCATCTCTGGATGTCTGCTGAACAGAGTGGCTTTAGCTACTGACGCCTCGCTGCCGTTCACCTGCAAAACAGATTCACTGCTGAGTGCTGACCATCACACAATCACCGATTCAGACTGGACTAGATTGAAATGAGATGAAGAGGTGTGAGACCTCGATGACGGAGCCGGACAGGATGATGTGGGCGCACAGCGGACTCTGAGGATCGAATCCATGATTCTTACAGTAGCTGGTCTGAGCCAGAGACACAGACAGAGATGCCTGCGGATTCACCTGTTACACACACACATAACATACATACAGAGATCGTCATTCAAAGTGATTTTGTTTAAACTTCCGCCACACAGTTCTGTCGAATGTTACAGCTGATAAACTGAAAGCGCTGTTGCATCCTATCAGTTGTGTGCTGAATCATGCTGACGTCACACTTACATAAAACTGTATCAGCGTTACATATTCATGTGTTGTTTTAATTTGTATGTTGTGTGTCATATTACAGATCGCAAGTCAAATTCAATTTAAACACAATTTACCATGATCTCTTATAATGCTGGTTTAAAGCAAGACACTACAGACAAAACTAGTGTTTTCATGCATTTTGAGATTTTTGAGCATTTTGCTTCCATAACATGTCTTCTTTCAGACTAGTGGAAAGAAAACATCCAAAACACACATTTAACTGTTTATTTTAATGCACTTTATCTATTTGCATGTATATTTCAATTGCAATCCATATCTTTTAAAGAGATTTTTCTCTTACATAGACCAAACTGTAGTTTTATTCCTATCCATATTCTGAAGGCTTTTACTGACGGGTTTGTTCATATATCATTCACACTGATTTATACAACATTTTATTCCTAAAAACATGGTGAAAATGTATTTTTTTCTGTTTATTTACATTATTTTCTGATTTATGAAGTGATAAAAAGAGAACTCTTAATATGTCAACAACTCTCATGTCAACACACTCTAACATGTTAACTCTAATATGTCAACAAAACCAAACAAGAACTTTGAACCTGATTTTATCTAATATTTAAATTTATGTTCTGGAAATGCATGCAAAGTAGTGTTACTATGGCAAAAAACATGGTAAATATTCGTTAGGGTTCTGCAACTCTAGTACAGAAGTGTCTGAGCTCGTGTCAGTCTCCATTGGTCAGTACTGATTATTGATAAGTATTGATTAGCACCTGCAGGTCCTGCACTGAAATCTCCATGTGTGTGAGGTACATGTAGGGTGTTCCGGTTCCGTTGCCCGCGGGCCCGTCGCTGATGGAGAAGGCGTTGGAGAACGGCTGTCCTTTGACCGGATCGTGAGTAGAGATCGTCGCCATTGAAGCCCAGTCACACTTATTGACCACAAACCGAGCCATCCGAGCGACCTCCTCATGCGGCGGAACCGACAGCGGGACGCTGTGAGCGGCGATGAGCGCAAGACACACCGCGAAGAGCGCGCGACTCATGACTGACTGCTACGAATGACCAGACACTAATGAATCAAATAAGCCACTGATCACTGTAAACAACCAAGCACAAAGGATTCATACGATCATAGAGTCATAACTGATCAATGTGAACTCTGAACACAAATGATTCATATGATCACAGAGTCATAACTCATGACTGACCAACCACTGCGAACGACCGGGACACTACTGAATCACATGATTCACTGATCACTAACACACACCACGAATCATTTCATTACACGAGTCATGAGTGTCCTCCACAACAAATGGTCACATGATCAAAACAGCTGTCATGTGACTTTAACACAACACGTGGTTGCAGAAAAATCCAACCATACAAACAAGTTATTAAACCTGTGAAAGAAATCACCATGAAACTCTCTTTGATTAAACTACCTTTAACGTTCTACTCATATTTTAATAACTTTCTAAAACTACACAATAGTTAAAAAACGCACTAACAGACATGGAAAGCGCTGCAGAAATTTGTAACTTGTTATAATTTGTAACTTTTGACCTAACCTAACGCAACCCTCTGAAAATAAACAAATAAATAACAAATAGATAAATAAATAATATAACTTTATGTTGCCCTCATCAAATTCAATATACTGAAACAAATATAGTCATAAACATGAAAAATATTAAGAATATAAACAAGTTTGTAAGTAAATAGCTTTTTAAAATGACTTTATTCCACAATTTTTAAACTCTTAAAACTTATAAACAAAACGTTTTAAGAAATGCACTCACAAGACTCAGTCTAATTGATCATTTAAATTAAATTAAAAATTCAAAGAGCTGATTAGCCACCAACTCATCTGCACAGGTGAATTTTAATTAAAATCAATTAAGCTCTAGTAGTTAAAATTCAAGGCACTTAGATAAACATCAAACAACTTCACTGTTTGTTCATTGGGTGTGTTTATCAGGTAAGTTTAAGTTGTTCTTGTGGTTGTTTATTGTCAAAATCATTATTATTATTATTATTATTTTTACTTTTTGAGTTTAGTTACTTTATTGCACTTTAACTAGCCTACCTAAATCTGTTTTGAATTTATGTAACGTTAGGTAGGCCTACTTGATTAGACTCTGGTTTCGGTTAGTTAGGTGAAGATGTACTGATCTGTTTGTTTGCTTGTCTACAATGCGTAGGATTTTTTTTATTATTATTTAACTATTTTCTGTAGTTCTTCATCATGTCTGGTCGCGGTAAGAAGATCGTCGCTGCACCAAAGAGCAAGCCGTCCGTGTCGCGCTCTTCTCGCGCGGGCCTTCAGTTCCCGGTTGGCCGCATTGCACGTCTCCTGCGGAAGGGAAACTACGCGGCACGCATCGGCTCCGGAGCAGCGGTGTATCTAACGGCGGTTATCGAGTATCTGTGCGCGGAAGTGCTGGAGCTGGCGGGAAACGCAAGCCGCGACAACAAGAAGCTGCGCATCGCGCCGCGTCACATCCAGCTGGCAGTGCGCAACGATGAAGAGCTGAACACTCTTCTGGGCGGCGTCACGATCTCGGAGGGCGGCGTGCTGCCCAACATCCAGGCGCAGCTGCTGCCCAAGAAGACCAAAGCTTCGCGGGACCCGAACACTAGCAAAGAAGTCCAGTCACAGGACTTCTGATGCTCGGACTCTTATCTTATTTTTAAGCACTTGACTGTGGATGGTTTTAATTTAATAAAAGTTCTTTAATGTCTACCTGGTTTTGGTGTTTTTAGGAACTAGGTTACTGTTAGTGTTTGACCTGCATCAGGCCTTACAGGCTTCTGAAGTCCCACATGAAGTCTTAACTAGCCTCATCTTGGTCTCGTCTGTGGCTTTTAGGTCCTTTTATGCGTGTGGCCTTCAAAGATAAACTCTTAGCAGATACTGTGAAACGCTCAAAAGAACGTATCTGCAGCAGTTTCCTTTGAGTCGTTTTAAACGAAGTTACGTTTAACCTTCATATACCAAAACATGTTTCAAAATACCAGGAAGTATATTTCCAATTTTATAGTACGTTTTGATTAATGCAACTGGATAGCCTAGAGATAAAAACTAAATTTGTAATTTAGTGTCTGATAAGTTGTAACATTTGAATATTAAAGTATTAACCTTTTAACCATTTATTCAGTTAAGAACAATTTGTAAAGTATGTTCCCTGAATTTTATTGAAATGTGTTATGTTCACGTGTTGGGTCTCTATATATTTAGGGCAAAATATGTTATTCAGTATAATTTAAATGCTTTCAAATATATTTAAGTTTTTTTTTTTCCACTGGTAGAGGTTTATGCAAATATGTTTTGGGCCATTTTTGTATTTTGAAATATTTAAAATTATATTTGAAAAATATATTTTTGCTATTTAGAGGTTTGATTCTAATGTTCAACTGGTCAACTCAACACTGAGAATGAGCAGTACTACCCAGTTAACTTAACCCCTTGACAACTTTCCAAACTGTTCTTCATTGCGAATGCCTTCATGCAGAAATGTTGTTATTGGTTTGGCCAGTTCTAACAGTTTATTCATCATGCACTTCTCTGAAATAATTTCATAATCCGTTAGAAACATGGTTTTCTGTAATGTTGGTTTATTGATTTATTTGTAGGTCCTTAAAACAGGTTTAAGCCTAGTTCACACTACACGACTTTAAATGTCGGCAGATCGCTGTGTTGTTCAGACTACATGACTTGCTGTCTGTGTTGAAGTCGTTGTTGTGTTCACACTATGCAGCACAAGTAAATGACCTGCAATGGGGGTGACACACAACACGAGCTGACAACAACTCTGTCACCCTCTACATGGCCCCCAAACCACGTTTTGACACGAAAACACGCGAGAAGTGGAACGTGAATGATGCTGTTCTGAAAAATTTTGTTCCAATTCTTGTCTCCAAACTTTTCTTAAAGCTGTGTTGCTGTTTTTCTTCTGCTGACCTCAACTCATGCCTTGCTCTCTCATTGGCTGTAGCACATCGCGACACCTGACACCATGTGATGTCGAATCATCCGACTGGTCCAGATATTTAGCATGCTAGATATTCGTTTGGTGTCGGCGACATGTCATGCTAAATTCACACTACAGGATTTTAAGCCCGATTTTAAGCAATTTGCAAGTTAACGAGCGGGTGATCAGTGTTCACCAATCTTTATGTGTGAACTTCTCAATGACACATCAAAGAGGCTTGCTGACGCGTTGCTGATGCCTCTCAGACGCCAAACGAATATCTAGCCTGCTAAATATCTGGACCGGTTGGCCGGCTCGACATCACGTGATGTCAGGTGTCTCGACAAGCTACAGCCAATGAGAGAGCAAGGCATGGGTTGAGGTCAGTGGAAGAAAAACAGCAGCAGCAACACGGCTTTAAAGGGATACTCCATCCCAAAATTAAAATTTTGTCATTATTCACTTACCCCCATGTCGTTCCAAACATGTAAAAGCTTTGTTCGTCTTTGGAACACAATTTAAGATATTTTGGATGAAAACGGAGGCTTGAGACTGTCCCATAGACTGCTAAATAAATAACAGTGTCAAGGTCAAGGAAAGTATGAAAAGCATCATCAGAATTGTCCATCTGCCATCAGTGATTCAACCGTAAAGTTATGAAGTGACGAGAATACTTTTTGTACACGAAGAAAACCAAAATAATGACTTTATTCAACATTCCTCTCCTCTGTGTATCTCCAAATCAGCATAGCACCATTTTGACAAATCTGAGCAGTATGCAGGCAGCTTGAGTTACAAAAGGGCCATTTGGAATTCTTAAATTCACAGGGGTGCTGATTTCAATCAAGCCCTGTGGGCCAAAATATGTATACATGGGGGGTCTGCTAATTGTCACACCTTTGGCACAGTGGGTGAAACTGTAATCTGCTGATTGGTCAGTTTGGTTTTTTAGTCACATGGTCAAGGAAGAGACAAAAGAAGACTGTAACTGTTGCTCTGTCTCTTTCCTATGCTGACTCTTTTCTTTGTTAGAGCTCTCTTCTTAAGGCTCTGCCTTCTCTCCCTCTCTCTGCCCACCCCTCCCCCTTCTCTCTCTTAACGCAGGTAATATTTTACATACATGCTGGGTACAATTAACTGTTTGTTTTACCATCCTTCATCTTTTTTGTGTCCAATTCAAATGTAACCATAACAAAATATTGTTATTAAACCATTTCATTGATTAATTATGTGCTAACTAGTCTTGATTCAAGGTTAATATTAAAGTGCTACCTATTGCAATTCAATATAGTCACTCAATAGCAATGATCTCTCACTTATTTAGCTATTCTAACTGTGCTTATTTCCGTCGTTGGTATAAGTGGCAGTGGGTGGTCATAGACTAGAAATGTACAGTTTTATACCATCGTACTAATTACGTTTCTTTAGTCCTTCGGCAATCCTACAGCCTGAATCAGAATCAGAAGAGCTTTATTACCAAGTATGTTTACACACACAAGGAATCTGACTTGATGACAGGAGCTTCCAGTGTAGAAGAAAGTACAAACATAGTGCAGACATACATAGGAATAACACAGTAGGGATTAAATATAACACTAATATAAAAAAAGAAAAACAAAACATTAAATAATGTACTTTTATTATTTGAACCACTGTAGGGAAACCACTCTTATATTTTCGTGAAAAACGTGGTTTGGGGACAGGATAGAATAGTTGATTGACAGAGTTGTTGTGAGCTTGTGTAGTGTGTGACCCCGTTGCGGATCATTTACATACTGTCACGTAGTATGAACACCACAATGACTTCAAGACAGACAGCAATACATGTAGTCTGAGCATTTCTGTCCAGTACACTAAACACACAGTGCAGCTTTATTTGACTGATTTTTATTGTTATGCCTCAGAGCTGCTGCATAAAAACATTTGACAGAAATACAAACCGCTGTCATCACGAAACACTACAGAATGAATGCCTCAAAATGTCACATGATCATGCTCACATCCTACTGCATACGAGTAGTTCTAGGTCAGTTCAGTTCCTGCTCTAACTGGCCTGAGAAATAAAAAGAAAACACATTATTGGTGTTTATTCAGTCTCAAGTCTCGTTGACATTAAAATCAAAACACACATAACAATATCCAAGAGGAAAACCATCGTCGCTACAGTGCATTTCTGCTGTGTGTGTGGAAAAGGGTGGATAGGGCTGCCCCTTTAATCGCTGATGCTAAAGTGCCCTTTCGGTCCGATCTAGGTGCCCCACACCTCGATTATAATCGAGGGGGACATCTTCATGATGGGGGGAAGATCGCTTAGCCAAAGTACCATGTTTTTTCTTTTTTTTTGTAGTAGATTCTGATCCAAAACTGTAGTTGTTAACAAACATTGCAATGTGTAATTAATTACTGTCACAATTTTAAAGCCTGACAAGTTAATAAAAAAAAACAACAACAACTTGTAAAAGTATTAGCCCTAGACTACTACCATAGTTTACTAATGTTAGCCTACCTATCTATATAATTAATTTTACTTGGTTGGAACAGCAGCTACGCTTATTATGTCTCTATTTGTTTTTCTGTTTTGCCACGGGATTTACATCCCGTGGTAACTAGGATTTACACAAGCTTCAGTCTGGATCCAGAAAAGAGATGATGCCAAACCCCTCAGAGGACCTCAGATGATGCCAACCCTGACACAACATACAGAACTACCAAACTTTGCTATAAGTTTGATTGCATCATATAATAATTGCTGTTAATAATGTTCGTCTGTTTGATTACGTCTTTAATTTTTCCATACATTTCTGCCGTATACACAAACTGACAGTCACCAATGATAAGCTATTACTAAATATTGTAGAAACTTAATTTTCTGTGAAGTTTCTTTGCAACGATTTGTATCGTAACAGTGCTATACATATAAACTTGAATTGAATTGAATTAAATTTGATTAATATTTATATTTTAATATGTAAGTCCATTTCATATTATGAAGGATTGATTCAAATAAATCCGTTTTTCTGTGGCTGTTCACTGGAATGGAAAGACTCTTCAATATGACACATATGGACAGATGAAACTCTCCTTATGAGGGTGAAATGCTCTGATATTTACGTTGATGAATTGGGCCACATTTCCTTCTTTCGAGGCACCCAGGTAATACATCTGGTCTTGTTTGTGTTTGTGATACGAGTGTGTTGTGATCTCAGCATTGTGTCCATTTGATTCTGTTAATCTTGGCTTCTTACTCATGAACGCCTCATTCTCTGCAAACACACACAGAATAACACACACATTCATCCCGAACTTGCTCTGAAAGCACTGGATGTGTAGAACATGTTTAATGTGGTCATACCGGTCTCGCTACAGTCCAGCAATGAGATGCTTAACTGCTGCTGATCCTGAAACAGGACAAGAAATGACTGTCAGCTAACTTAGGGGTGCAACTATGGTTGCCAACTTCAGAAAATGAAAATACGGGACAATCACTCACCTTAAGTGATTGGGGGCGGGGGGCGATTGTTGGGTGACTGACCATGTACACACACCCATACACACACACACACACACACACACACACACACACACACACACACACACACACACACACACACACAAATATATATATATATATATATATATATATATATATAGTATGCATGAAAATGCTTATTTTTTAATTAAAGAGAGCTTATAGATTTAATATGGGCTGCTTTCGAGAATAAAGTGCGAGGTTAAAAATTATGCTAGTAGTTACGTAAATATTAAATGTTTTTCTCTATTTAAAGATGCTGTATGTAAGTTTTTGACTCTATTAAAGGGGTCATGTGATGAGATTTCAATTTTTCCTTTCTCTTTGGTGTTACAAGATCTTGGTGCATAAAGAAGATCTGTAAAGTTGCAAAGATTAAAGTCTCAAATCCAAAGAGATATTCTTTATAAAAGTTAATACTTGTCCACACCCCCCTGAAATGGCTCGTTCTAACCATAGACTGTAGGTGCGTTTCATTTGACTGTAAGTGGACTGCGAAGTGGACTTCACAGGGTATTTCGCCATTTTAAGTGAGATTCCATTCCGAAGGGAGTGAACATGTTCAGTTCGAAGGGCACTACGAATGGCATAGTGAATAAGGGAACATCGATACATCACTTCACAGGAAGTGGAGAGGGAAAATCACCCAACTGTCGTTGGGCACCACATCACCAGTCAGAATTAACGATAAAGTAGAGCCTTTAAAGGAGTTTTTTAAAGGCTCTTCAATGGAGGGGTTGCAATAAATGTTGTTATTATACAAATAAGAGTATTTATGAATGGTTATGGCAATGAATTTTACATTTGCATATTGTATTGTATGAATAGGTGAAACTAAGTAAAACCAGGGAGAAAGAGCTGAGGCTCTGTAATTTTTTATTTTACTTTATTTACTTAAGGAGAGTTAACTTTGAGGCTGCGTGTGGGAAAGAAAGCAGAGATGAGACCTGTTAACAGTCTTAACATATATATTAAGACTATATTTATTAGATACATACTTGTAAATGCATTTTATATGTATTTAAATTTGAAATAAAATTAATTTTATGTAAATAAATAAATAAAATGTATGCCTTTCTTTGATGACGTTCCAGGGTGTTCCAAATGAGCGATTATTATCATTGAAGTCCACTTCAATGGATATCCAGTGCTTAGGGAGTAGGGAGCAGTGAACACTGCGTAGGGACCCTGTCAATCGGAACGCACCTTGTATAAAACATGGATGTAGTGTCCGTGACATCACCCATATATTCCTGAAGAGCATTTTTGAAGCTCAAAGTGTGCAGAGCGGGCCATCGCCATCTTGGCAACGCGTCACCGCGCAACTCTCCCGGATAATCGAAAATGGGCAAAAAGGCGGGAGCTGGTTGCTGAAGCCACGCCCACCTAGCGCGACAGCAGTGTCAGCAGAGGCAATCCACCTGTTACTGAAGAGGCCACGCCCTTAATTATGCAGAACTTAAAGGCTTAATATAATTTAAACTGATGAGTTGTAAAAAAAAATTCACCCCCCTCACAGTTGTCATGAAGGGCAAAATTAGTTATATAGACCAAAATCATTTTTTGAACCAGGCTGTAAACATGTTTTTTTTCTGCTGTAAAGTTGGGCATTTTAACATGGGGAGTCTATGGGACTGACTCCCTTTTGCAGCCAGCCTCAAGCGGCCAGTGGATGAATTGCAGTTTTAGTCACTTCCTTGTTGGCTTCACAAGAGAGAGCGGGAGTGCTGGTCACTGAGGAAATCCATCAACTTTGTATTCAACTGTGAGCAACTGTGTTTTACCAGTTGCTCCTTCGTAGAATCCGCCGGCTGTGCGGGTCTCAAGCCGCCCGCCTCTGCTCATTCAAGCCGGCCTCCACTCACTCTAGGCCGCGGTGTGATGCTGTTTCGTTGAGAAAGCGAAACTACTTTGTTTGGCCTTCCAAAAGAGGACACGACTAGAAATCATGTTTATATCATGTTTATACTGTGTTTTATGTTTATGTCTCGTCGCTCTGGCCGGACAGGGCATCACAACATGTTAAGGGCATAACATTTTCGTCACACGCTTGAGGTATTTGGCCAATCACAACGCACTGGATAGCTGGCCAATCAGAGCAAACCTCACTTTTCAGATCGATGAGCCTTGTAAAAATCAACACGTTTTAGAAGGTGGGGCATATAGGAGAAACAATAATGTACAATATGTGGAAAATAATGTGTTTTTTGAACCTTAAACCACAAATTTCATTACACCAAACACACAAAATAATGTTCTTTTTAGCAGCATCATATGACCCCTTTAAAGCATAAAAATACCATAATATGTTTGCAGATATTTAAGAAACATGCTAAGTTAACATACTTGTTTATCTGAAAAACAATGCTACAGTCAGTTATTTTCCTTCCCAGGCCGGAATGTCCACTGCTAGTTTACCCAATTGTATTTTGGCACCCCGGGTTGCGAGTTGGCGGAAAACACAGCGTATTTCATTTCATTCATCGTCAAGTGCACTCGTTCCTGTTGGTGTCATGATCACATCTCTTGTACAGAGGGATGTTGGACTCATGAAAAATAATCACGTTGTTTGTATTCACCAAAACTGATTTATTGAAGTCAAAACACGGACGGAATTGGCATTAGTGCGAGCGGCGCTTGCTGTGAGGTGGAATCGACCAAACGGCAGAGGATTCCGCAGCCTTCCTCGAACAGTTATGTTCACGATTTCTGATTTACTTAACATACACCGCGTGAGGGTGGATATGATTGGATGATGACAGGTATCAGTGATCATTCTCAAGTGATCAGCACTGCTGCTGTTGTATCAGTCAGTGATTAGATCAAAGCAGTCAAAAAACGGGACAAGTGAGGTCACACACTGGACAAATCAATTAGGCCCAAAATACAGGATGGTTGGCAACCCTAGGATAAATGGTCCGTGATCCGCATGTGATTCGCGGAAAAACTGTTAAAGTTTCACCATCACAGAGTGAAAGTTTATCATTTGCATGTATTCTGTCTCGAAAATTTACACATTAAAGCAATTTTAACTCGTGCAATGTTTTCTGTGTGCTCAGCTGCTACTGCACACACGCAGAGAGAGAGGCGCGATTCAGACACAACGTGAACACCGAATTGACTCCTTTTTAACATACACACAAAGTTATGTTAAAATACTTGTTTTGGCAAGTATTCTAGTAAACACCGTCGGTTATGTCTTAAGTGAACGTAAACAGCTGAGAAAGAAATGTATTAGGTCTTGTTTTTGTCTGCTAATCAAATAAATCCATATCTTTAACAAAGATTAATCTGTAATTAACTTGTGCAATGAGCACTATTGTGTTATTTTACACTGAATTATTACATTTCTGCACCTGAATACTACTGTTACTGACTTTATTGGTAACTGTGTTGTATTCATCTTGTAATTTGTGTAATTGTTCTTGTTTTATTACTGACTTTATTAGTTAAGCTGGTTTTTGTAGTTGTATAGAAGTACTTAAAGTAATTTTTTATTTTATTTATTTTTTTATTTTTTTGCTGATCCAAAAAATGATCCGATCAGTGACTCAAAATCCATAATATGATCTGAACCGTGAGTTTTGTGATCCGTTGCACCACAGCGCATTTACAATGATGCCTTTATCCAAAATGACTTACACTGCATTTGAGGTTTACATTTTCTGAGTTTGTTAATGTGCCGAGGACTGGTGTGTGCTTCACCTGACCCTTAACACCAGGTCAAAGATCACCTGTAGGCAGTGCACTGACCTTGTGCTGAGCATGTGGACTCTGGATCACAGGGACATACTGCAGTGGTAAGCAATCCAGTGGCTCACTAACCGTCTCCTTCGGTCTAGCAGGAAGCATCCACTCCTCCACCACCTCCACTTTATCATTGGACATGGGCAGCTCTCGGCTGCAGGGATCCTGTGGCTCCTCCACGCTCTGCTGCACTCTGAGGACTATGCCTGCAGATGAGAGACAACATGGTTACTGCATACATACTGTCTGCTTGTGTGGACAAGAACCCCCCACTTAGGCAGGAAGAGACAAACTGACTGACACGAATGGTGACAAGGCAGGTTTCTCTGAATAAACAATAATAAACTGCTGTGAAACAGATGAGATTTTATATTTATATTTCTGTTAATTTTGTTGTTTTTGTGATTTTTATCAGGTTTTAATAGTTGTTGATTTTTATTTTTTAAATATGTCTATATAGCTTTTATTAAGTTTTAGTAATCAAAGTATTCAACTAAAACTGTAGAAAAAAATGTTGCTTTGGCAAATATCTGAAATAAAATATGTTTAAGTTTTATTTAAGCTTTAGTTTATATTTTATTTCATGTCTATTTAAAGTAATTAAAATGGCTTTAGTTTTAGTTAACATTTATATGGCTTTAGTTTTAGTTAATGATAATACTGATTATACACCGGTGGACAATTTAACCTTGGGACTTCAACAAACTAGGTTTCTTAAGGACTGTTTAAGGGTACGGTTTAAATGGAGAATCTGCTTTTAACAGCCATAGTTATTCTAGTTTTGTGTTGTTTTAAGTTCCTTGTGCATTATGCAAATACATTATTTATTATTATTATTTACTCCACCATGCTGCAGGAAGGGTTCAAACGAGGTCACTTCCTGAATGCTACATATTTATACAAACTTACATTTCTCAGTTGGAGGAAATTATGCGGTAGATGAGTGTGAGACACAGTAATACATGTTTTTGGTAAATATATAGTTCATATTATAGAAGATACTTATACTTTTAATTTATTATACAATTAACAAAAGCAAAAAAGACCTCTAACACTAGCTTGAGCTATTCTTTTTCTATTCTATCTGTTTTCTTTTTATTTATTATATTATTTAAAAGCTCTTGCTACGTATACTGTGTTTAGCTAACTGAGACTTAGTATAGCAGATTTTGATTGCTTCCATTGTCCTCATTTGTAAGTCCCTTTGGATAAAAGTTTCTGCTAAATGACTAAATGTAAATGTAAATATTATGACATAGTATGATTTTAATTGCTGGATGCAGTAGAGAAGATCAGGACTTCAAAACCACCATCTTAAGGCAGGTGAGTAAGTATAGACATGTTTTGAACCTTTATTCCTAAAATAAATAAAGTTTTCTGTAAGGGGTAGGGTTAGGTATAGGGTTGGTGTAGGGCAATAGAAAATACATTTTGTACAGTATAAAAACCATTACGCCTATGGGGAGTCCCCACAAGGATAGTGCACCGGACATGCGTGCGTGCGTGCATGTGTTTGTATGTCTGTCAGAGTGTTGTGTCTGTATTTCTGTGTGCATGTGTGTACAGTCGTGGCCAAAAGTTTTGCGAATTACATAAATATTGGAAATTGGAAAAGTTGCTGCTTAAGTTTTTATAATAGCAATTTGCATATACTCCAGAATGTTATGAAGAGTGATCAGATGAATTGCATAGTCCTTCTTTGCCATGAAAATTAACTTAATCCCAAAAAAAAAAACCGTTTCCACTGCATTTCATTGCTGTCATTAAAGGACCTGCTGAGATCATTTCAGTAATCATCTTGTTAACTCAGGTGAGAATGTTGACGAGCACAAGGCTGGAGATCCATTATGTCAGGCTGATTGGGTTAGAATGGCAGACTTGACATGTTAAAAGGAGGGTGATGCTTGAAATCATTGTTCTTCCATTGTTAACCATGGTGACCGGCAAAGAAACGCGTGCGATCATTGCGTTGCATAAAAATGGCTTCACAGGCAAGGATATTGTGGCTACTAAGATTGCACCTAAATCAACAATTTATAGGTTCATCAAGAACTTCAAGGAAAGAGGTTCAATTCTTGTAAAGAAGGTTTCAGGGCGTCCAAGAAAGAACAGCAAGCGCCAGGATCGTCTCCTAAAGAGGATTCAGCTGCGGGATCGGAGTGCCCCCAGTGCAGAGCTTGCTCAGGAATGGCAGCAGGCAGGTGTGAGCGCATCTGCACGCACAGTGAGGCGAAGACTTTTGGAAGATGGCCTGGTGTCAAGAAGGGCAGCAAAGAAGCCACTTCTCTCCAAAAAAAACATCAGGGACAGATTGATCTTCTGCAGAAAGTATAGTGAATGGACTGCTGAGGACTGGGGCAAAGTCATATTCTCCGACGAAGCCCCTTTCCGATTGTTTGGGGCATCTGGAAAAAGGCTTGTCCGGAGAAGAAAAGGTTAGCGCTACCATCAGTCCTGTGTCATGCCAACAGTAAAGCATCCTGACACTATTCATGTGTGGGGTTGCTTCTCATCCAAGGGAGTGGGCTCACTCACAATTCTGCCCAAAAACACAGCCATGAATAAAGAATGGTACCAAAACACCCTCCAACAGCAACTTCTTCCAACAACCCAACAACAGTTTGGTGAAGAACAATGCATTTTCCAGCACGATGGAGCACCGTGCCATAGGGCAAAAGTGATAACTAAGTGGCTCGGGGACCAGAATGTTGAAATTTTGGGTCCATGGCCTGGAAACTCCCCAGATCTTAATCCCATTGAGAACTTGTGGTCAATCCTCAAGAGGCGGGTGGACAAACAAAAACTCACTAATTCTGACAAACTCCAAGAAGTTATTATGAAAGAATGGGTTGCTATCAGTCAGGATTTGGCCCAGAAGTTGATTGAGAGCATGCCCAGTCGAATTGCAGAGGTCCTGAAAAAGAAGGGCCAACACTGCAAATACTGACTCTTTGCATAAATGTCATGTAATTGTCGATAAAAGCCTTTGAAACGTATGAAGTGCTTGTAATTATATTTCAGTACATCACAGAAACAACTGAAACAAAGATCTAAAAGCAGTTTAGCAGCAAACTTTTGTAATTCTCAAAACGTTTTTTTTTTCTTTTTGAGAATTTATGTAATTTTCAAAACTTTTGGCCACGACTGTATGTGTGTTTGTATCTCTGTTAGTAGCAGTGTTGTGTCTGTACTAGAAGATGCCACGAGAGTGGATTTTTAAATCTCTCCCATCCCACTCCCGCAAAAGAAAAAAAAAAAAATCCCTTCCCGTACCAATCCCACGAAAAACTGGGGGAAAATACCGTCCCGTAAGAATGACTCCCGTTCCCTCCCACTCCCATGTTGTGTTTTTTGGCCGGAATCTGTCAGTTACAGTAAAAAAAAAACAATAAAAAATACAGTACAGATCACAGCATGCCCACTTTAGTTGAATAAAATAGTACGAAATGTAGTTTTTTTTTTTGTTATTTTATTTAACTGAAAGCCATCTTAAACAATGCACATTGTTTACTACTTAACTTCATAAAAGTGAATGAAAGTACGCGACATCAGCAAAGAATCATCCATGTTTCGGAATCGAGTGAATTGTTCTTGAACTGAAGCGTCTATGAATCACTCCAAGGTTTTTACAGAGAACCATAAACAACACAGCATTTGATGCAAACTTTGTAACCTAACTGAAAATACAGTGACTTACTGACCTAAACGTATTATCGTATTATCAAAAATACTTAGTGAGTCTTTTGTTGTTGAATCAGTACGCACTGTCCGAACGAACCGATTCGCTAAAATGAATCTTTTTTTATGTTTTGGTTCCAGTTAAAGTCGAAACCAATTGATCATCGATATTCTCACGTTTATCGCATCTGTGGTCTTTGCATGACTGTTTTCGACACAGTCGTACTTAGTACGCCATCGTTTAATCGAATAATATTGCTGTTAATGTGTGGTTTGTGTATATGTATAAATATAGCGTGTTAAAATAATTCTCCATCCATCCAGCCATCCATCAGTGATTCGGTGTTCGTCTGTGTATGTCTGTGTGTAACATCACATTTGAAAGTAGCTACTAGTTTATTTTGCCACATTAACACAGTAAACAGATACCGATTTTATGTTAACATGCATGAAGCGCACATTCATGTGGCATCACGTGACGTATTTTTGTATGTTATGTATCATGTACTTCCGGTGAGGTTTTGTAACAATGATTGTGCGCTTATGTAATTATTCACAGCTGCACAATAAAGACTGGGTTTGTTCGTTAACTGCAGCGGATCTCATTATTTACAGTAAGAACAACATAAATTCATTCACATCCATCATGTTTAGTGATTGTTTCTGTACAGATAGATGATTCATAACTTAGTTCAGTGTTTTAAATCTGCAATGATAAACAAAGTTTACGTCAACATACTCTACTAGTTAGTATTAGTCAGGGCCCGACCACAATATATGTAAGTATTATTTATATATCTCAATATGTATCATTTATATATTGCTTTATGTATTTCATTTTATTTATATTTTTATCAGAATATGTCATATTTATATGTTAGTTTCAAAATGCATTTTATTTATATATTATTTTTATTACAGTATTTTATTGAAAACCTTCAGATACATTGAAAACAGAGTATTGTCCATTGACTATGTAGGTTTTGGAGCTGACACAAGTATCATCTGATGATCTCAGAACATATCATATGTTTACCGTGGTATATGTGTGTTGTGTTCACTGCAGATGACTGAGGTCAGGCGAGCCATCTCTGAAGCGCTGTGGGGAATGTGTGCAGCGGATGCCATGTCGATGCCCGTCCACTGGTACTACAACACCCAAGACATCAGGAGGGACTTCAGTGGCTGGATCACTGGATTCACTGCACCGCGGAGCAGACACCCGTCCAGCATCCTAAGCCTGTCCAGCACAGGTCGTGCAGCTAAAATACTGCTGGTACTGTTTTACTGATGCTTGTATGTAATCATGGTGTGTGTGTGATCATTGTGTAGCTGGCAGTGGACGCAGAGCCGGATCAACCGGAACCGCAGCTCCTGTGGTGGGGAACGTGATTCTGCATGATAAGCTGAAGTTCTGGACGGATCCGCGTGGATCAGTGCACTACCATCAGGGTAACAGACAAACACATATGAGTGACCTTATACCTGATCACCTGCCCAATCAGTCTACTGATCTAAAGCAAGAGCTGGTGAAAATCACTAGAGGGAAACACAGGTTTAGTTTGAGTCATGCAGTAACTAGATCTCCAGCAGCTGAATATACAGCTTTATTTCTGTCTGTGAAATGTGTCATTTACTGTATGCATGTCAGATATAGTTATTAGAAATGCTGCCTTGGCTCAAGTGGTAGAGCATTGCGTTACGAAGCGCAAGGTTGGGGGTTCAATTCCCTGGGAACACATGATAGGTAAAAATTGATAGCCTGAATGCACTGTAAGTCGCTTTGGATAAAAGCGTCTGCTAAATGCATAAATTTAATTTAATTTAAATTTAATTTAATAAAACTGAAATAAAATGAATTAAAACTAAATGGGAACATAAAAAACATGACAAAAGCACATAAAATTACTTCTAAAACTGACATAAAATGTAATTAAAAACTACATAGAAATTATTTTTGAAAACTAATACAAATGATTAAAGCACGTAACAATATTACTAAAATTTAAACATATAAAATATAATTAAAACTAATCAGATATTTTAAATTGAAGCTAATAAAAATGACAAAAGCACATAACAAGATTACAACTGAACTATTAAAACTTAAACTGAAATTAAAATGAAAACTAAAAAAAAAGCTAATTCAAAATATTAACAAAAAAGTTAAAGTATATAAATAATACTGAAATAAAGCATGTAACCCTAACCTCTATACTGAAGTCTCATTACTATAATGCAGTTGAAAGTTGAATGATAACAGACTAAAATGTATGAGTGTATGTGTGACCTGAAATCTGCTGTTATGTGAAGCGTGTGAAATGTGTGATTTACTGTGTAACTGTTGTTCTGAATCTCCCGCAGGTCTTCACGCGGGTGGAAACACGCTGAACACTCTCTGTGCTCTGAGAGTTGCACGCATTCTGTCCACTGGTGCTTTTGTTAGTATGGCTGATCCTGAAGCACGAGCCGCTGTACTGTCGGATTACATAGAGTTCATGACGCGTCCCGGCGCACACAACGACACGTACGCCGAGTCTTTCCATAGAAGCTTCTTCTCTGACTGGCAGGAACTCAGACCTACGTCCTCTAGAGAGGTAAATGCATCTTAAGTCAGACCATCAGTTCAAGTCAAGTCACTTTTATTTCTATAACGCTTTATACAATACAGAGTTTCAAAACAGCTTCACGGTGATAAACGAGAAAACAGAAATTCAATGCTTTAAACAGAATTAACTCTAAAGAGAGCAGTAAACAGTCATTATTCATTTAAAATCATTGTTGATTCAGTTCAGTTCATTCCCGATGATCCTGTCTTCGTTTCAGGTTCTGGAGTTTGCGGAGCAGCGCTCCAAATGCATGTTGAGCACATCCCGTGCTGATAGCCAGCTGAATGCTATAGGATGTCTTCCCATGGCTATTCCCTTTGTCCTGCTGTCTGCCACAGCCAATGAGGAGAAAGCAGTGAGTCACATGACACCAACATCTCATCTGAGTCTCATCCAGCTACTGCATGATGTTCATAAATTCTTTAGCTGACAATTTTTAAGGTTTGAATTTTAAAAAAAATTTTTAACGTCTTTTTATTATTATTATTATTTATTTTTATTTTTTTACTTTATTTGATTTGAAAAGATTAAGTGGTCCTGAATAAAATAGTCAAACAATGACCACATTGGAAACAAATGGGAAGTAAATTTTATCTAGTGGAAACTTTTGATTCTGCACCCAGACAAAACCTCCTGAAAGCTCATTTTTTGAGATATCAACCTCAAATTTGGAATACAACTTGTTCAAATTTATTTTCTCACAATTTTAGAGTAAAACTTGTTTTGGAAAATATATTTTTCACTTCAGCAATAATCAGCAAGTGTCTTCTTCTGTTCAAAAAGTGGTTAACAAATAAAAAATGGATTGTAACTGCTGCATAAATATAATTCCATACCATAATATCCCCTAAATATACAAAATATTAAATTAAAACATTTTTAACTAAAATATAATACATTTATTTCATTGAAATAAACAAAAAAAAAAACAACAACAATCAGTCATTTTTGACCGCCACGCCCACGGTACCAGAGGGTTAAACATGTATTAACTGAGAATTGTAAATATTGTTCTGCTGGTGTGAATGTGTCCAGGTTTCTGCAGCGGTGGAGTTTGTAAAGCTCACTCATCCTCATCCAGCACTGGAGCCGCTGGTGTCTCTGTACATGCGAGCGCTTCACGCCACACTGAACGGAGCATGTCTGAAACAACAGGCGGAGATGGCGCTCAAATCACCCGTGCTGGACACCTGGGACGTGTGTCAACACTTTATACAGTGTGCAGAGAGGTCAGCAACTCATATTACACCACAAAAAACATTAGAAAAAACAATGACCTATTTATTACAAACAGAAAACTTTAGGACCATTAAGACCTTATGCATTGTGATATTATTCTCATGACAATTAAACCACTGTTGTTATTGTTAACTAAAATTTAAAGGTGCCGACTAACACATAGCCTTAGAAGTGACTACTTCTGAGATAATACAGGAAATCAACCCCCAACTGTGAGCTTCAGCAAACCTACTAACCAAAGATAACAGTACGCTGCACCTGGCCACGAGAACTAAAGACGTGTAAACTTTCACATGTAGTTAACTCTCAGTATGAAGATCAGAGACTTGCAGAACTGGAAAATAATATTGAATTTAATCAGTAAACAGATGCTTTCATGTTCACCTTGAATGCCCAATACAATGTAGATCACCTTAGTTTTTTATATGATGTAATGTCAGGATGTAGAATCTGCAGATCTTAAACAGTTTCTTACATTTGTAATCCCACACTATTTAAGATGATTCCTGATAATAAAAAAATTCAGATAATAAAAATATTGGATCAAAAACTTGATCATTAGAATTGCTGCCTTGGCAACTACCTGAAATATATAACTTTGAAGTTGAAGTTAAAAGTTAAATTACTTAAATTACTAAAACTAAAATTGAAATGACAATAAAGCGAAATATTAACAACTAATAAAAATGACAAAAGCATGTAATAAAATGGCTAAAACTTAAAATTAAAATTAAAAATGTAATTAAAAACAAAATATTAATTGTTAGATCATGCCTCCATGCCAGAAATATCAGATGCAACCCTGGATGCCAGATCCTGTCAGAAAATATCTGTTTTGTCTGGTAAACAAACAACTAAGCAAAGTTGTCTAATACAAAAACCTGTTAAGAGCAAGTCTTGTCTGGTACCCAAAACTCTATTAGCAGTCTTATATCAGCCAAAAAGTTGACTGAGCAAAGCCAGAGAAGAGCAGAAGCAGGAGACAAAGTGATGATGATAAAAAAAAAAAAAGTTTTTTGGATAATCTTAGTTGAACATGTTTTCAATGCTCAGACTCCATCTTACCAGCATAAATCCAACAAGTGTTATTATACCATAAGTAATAGGAATGGAAAATGACTGCTTCTCAACAATGTCCCATGACGTTAAAAACCTTGAAATCTATTTGATATCTTACTCATGAAGACAAATATAGCTTGAAACCACACATCATAAGAATAAACAACAATGGAAAAATAATATGAAACATAATATAATATAAATGTCTAATCAATACATGAATCAGTGAAATGAGTGTATGAATTGCTTAAATTATTATATGATTAAATGGGAAAAATTAAATGATTAATGATTAATTAAAGAATAAATGAATATAAATGAAAGAAAGTAAAATACAACACAAATGCTGTCTTGAAGCAAAACACACACAGGTTGCTACCAAAAATCCTTAGATCCTTCATAATACTAAAATCACACTGAATTAAACCAATTTATCCATAAATTCTTATTACTATAATACATGTCCTTTTTCTTGATCAGCAGCTATTGTGAATTTTACAAATGTACTTTACAGTGCACAAAATGTTTTTTTTGTTGTTGTTTTTTTTTTGGTATTACATTTAGCGAGTAAAATTTATTCACTGTTTTTTTTTTTTTACACTAAACATTTTGAAGTGAAATCTTAGATTCAATCCGCAGTAACAATCTAATGAATGACTCTGAAACGCCATGGCGTGTGTCTCTTCTGCAGGTTTCCAGGATCATCAGAGGAGCGTCTGAAGGTTCATCAGAGTGCTGTGGAGTCTCTCGGACTCGCCTGCTACACACAAGGTTAGAAAACCCCAGACGATTACACTCAAAACTAATGATGATGGCTCTTCTGACTGTGTGTTTTTTGTTCAGGAGCTCTCAGCAGTCTCTTCTACCTGGCCTACAACTTTCATAATGACGTGACTGGGGGAATCCTGACCAACACCAACTGTGGAGGTGCGTTTCTGAATGAATGTGTGTCATGACTCACTAACTGAACGGCATGTTCAGCTGTGATGATGATGATAATACTTGTGCATTTAAAGAATAGTTCACCCAAAAAGGAAAATGTGCTTACCCTCAGGTCATCCAAGATGTAGATGAGTTTGTTTCTTCATTAGATTTGATCAAATGTAGCATTACATCCCTTGCTCACAAATGGATCCTCTGTAGTGAATGGGTGCCATCAGAATGAGAGTCCAAACAGCTGATAAATACATCATGATAATCCACGACTCCAGTCCATCAGTATCTTGTGAAGTCAAAAGATGTGTTTGTGAGAAACAAATCCATCAAGAAATTTTTAATTTCAAACTGTTGCTCCTGGCTAAAATACGTGTTCATAATCCATAATGCTTCCACCAGTGAAAAAGTCATCTGGTCTGTATCAGGAGAGAAATATGCACAGATCAAGCACTGTTTACTAGTCAAAACAGTCCAAAATTGTTCTAAACAAACATGTAGGACAACAGGGGATGGACTTTTTCACTGGAGGAAGCATTATTATGGACTCATCTTTTAGCCAGAAGCAACAGTTTGAAGTTAAAAATGTCTTGTGATGAATGTGTAATAAAAACAGCCAGCTTTTGGCTTCACAAGACACTAAATGATGGACTGGAGTCATTTGGATTAATTGTGGATTGTTGTGATGTATTTTGTCAGCTGTTTGGACTCTCATTCTGACAGCACCGATTTACTGCAGAGGTTCCATTGGTGAGCAAATGATGCAATGCTAAATTTCTCCAAATCTGGTGAAGAAACAAAATCATCTACATCTTGAATGGACTGAGGGTGAGGATATTTTTCTTTTTAATTTCTGTGTGAACTCCTCCTTTAACATGCTGTGTGTGTCCATAGGTGAGAACTGTAACCGTGGGGCAGCATTAGGGGCTCTGCTCGGGGCCCAGGCGGTGTATCTCGGCTCAGTCATACCACAGGAGTGGAAGGATGGGCTGGTTGAAGCTCAGGGGCGAATCACTGACATCCTGCAGGAGCTGAACAGATCCACATCAGTCTGATGTTCTTCTGCTTGTGAACTTCCTCCTGCACTGCTGTGATGTTTAGCTCTTCACTTGACTCTTCATATGTCTTTCTCTCTGCTGTGTTTATTCTCACACACACACTCAAGCATGTGCTGCTGGCACAGGAAACGGTGCGCACAGATGTGGTTTCCAGCCTGCACTGTGAAAGACTTTCCTCTAGTCTGTATATCTTCAGTCACACTTTGACTTACTTGAATAAGAACTGCATTAGAGCTGCATCTGTTATAGATTGAGTAAATGATAATCAGATAGTTGATGCTCTAAAGATTCTCATTAGAATATGTTTGAGACATAAACTTACAAGTTGATGTATTGCGGAACATGTGACTCATGTGAAGCTCTTGAGGAGACTCATTTCAGAGTTTGAAACCAGAAATATATAATATAAATCTTTTTTTTTTCTTGTTTTTAACTGTTAGATCCTAAATGCTTCCATAAAAACTGGCTATGAATTTAATTGGATAATTTGGTGATATAAATGTAGTGACTTGTGTCTGTTAGTTTTTAGTTTCTAGTGCATCATGATTTAACTTTATTTTACTAAAGTTCTTTTAATAAGACACTTTAACAATTGACCTTTAATTGTGAGTATTATATGCACATTATTATATACACTATAAATGATCTTCTGCTTAGGCACTAATTTAGATTATTTGCACATTTTGTGAAGACAGTAGTGTTTGTTGAAGATCATCCATTTCTTTGTATAGATGTGTTGATGATCTGGTTTGAGTTTATCTGCCTAGTTCGCTCACTTCAGGCCCTTCCTGAACATGCTGTTGTGTCTTGTCTTGTTTTAATCATAATTATATTTTAAATTTTTTAAACATGAATCAGTGAGTGGCATTCTCTGTGTCTTACTGTCATTGTATATGTGTTTGTATGATTTTTTAGGGTCTTTAAGAAATGTCTGCAACATACTTTGGTTAAAATTCCTCAATGGTCATGTAAAACAACACCCTTTTTTGTCAAAAACAGCTGTTCACAGAGACCAGTTTTTGGTGCAGGTCTCTTTAAATGATAATGAGCTACAGCTTATCCCACCCCTCTCTTCCGTTTTTTTTTTTCCTTCGTATATTGGATGGCACGTTACTATCAAAAACAAAACTAATCCATTATGTCCTCAGTGGCTCTGATGTAGGGAGAAAATTAAGATTCTTATGTTCATTTTTACATCCAACAACAAAACAACCTGCATTGCTTATGGAACATGTCGCTACAGCTGCTCAAGTGCGGAAATATGCTAATATGTGACATTCTGTAAGTGGTCATGGGCGGGGCCTGAGCAATATGACGTCATACTACTTGGGCCCGGTCCATGACCCACGACTGTGAGTCCACATCTGAGTCCACACTTTTGTGACATAATGCCGCTTTGACTATCATGTAGAAGGCTGCTGTGGAGCTCGCCCCAGTGCTTATTTACATCCGGTGCTACACCTTATGTAGAACCTTAAAAATGACAGAGAAGATTATATTTTAGCTTATAAGAACTTCCCCGATTTACTGTAAATGAATTTCATTGCATTGCAAGTCTGTCAACTCTCATACCAAAACAGAGAAGGGCATTAAATGTTTCAAGTTACATTAACAACTTAAGGGTGAGTATTGTGCTATCGTCTTCTAGCAAATCTAGCTAATAAGGCTGGATAACGCTGCATAACTTGTGTGCACAATTGATCAGCACTTAAATAGAGTTTAGCTTTAAACTTCAGTTTCAGTTTTTATGACTCCTCCTAAAGGCTGATATATACAGGTCCTTCTCAAAAAATTAGCATATTGTGATAAAAGTTCATTATTTTCCATAATGTAATGATAAAATTAAACTTTCGTATATTTTAGATTCATTGCACACCAACTGAAATATTTCAGGTCTTTTATTGTTTTAATACTGATGATTTTGGCATACAGCTCATGAAAACCCAAAATTCCTATGTCAAAAAATTAGCATATTTCATCCGACCAATAAAAGAAAAGTGTTTTTAATACAAAAATAGTCAACCTTCAAATAATTATGTTCAGTTATTCACTCAATACTTGGTCGGGAATCCTTTTGCAGAAATGACTGCTTCAATGCGGCGTGGCATGGAGGCAGTCAGCCTGTGGCACTGCTGAGGTGTTATGGAGGCCCAGGATGCTTCGATAGCGGCCTTAAGCTCATCCAGAGTGTTGGGTCTTATGTCTCTCAACTTTCTCTTCACAATATCCCACATATTCTCTATGGGGTTCAGGTCAGGAGAGTTGGCAGGCCAATTGAGCACAGTAATACCATGGTCAGTAAACCATTTACCAGTGGTTTTGGCACTGTGAGCAGGTGCCAGGTCGTGCTGAAAAACGAAATCTTCATCTCCATAAAGCTTTTCAGCAGATGGAAGCATAAAGTGCTCCAAAATCTCCTGATAGCTAGCTGCATTGACCCTGCCCTTGATAAAACACAGTGGACCAACACCAGCAGCTGACATGGCACCCCAGACCATCACTGACTGTGGGTACTTGACACTGGACTTCAGGCATTTTGGCATTTCCTTCTCCCCAGTCTTCCTCCAGACTCTGGCACCTTGATTTCCGAATGACATGCAAAATTTGCTTTCATCCGAAAAAAGTACTTTGGACCACTGAGCAACAGTCTAGTGCTGCTTCTCTGTAGCCTAGGTCAGGCGCTTCTGCCGCTGTTTCTTGTTCAAAAGCACACGCCTTCCCACTGAGGTGCCTTGATACAGCACTCTGGGAACAGCCTATTCGTTCAGAAATTTCTTTCTGTGTCTTACCCTCTCGCTTGAGGGTGTCAATGATGGCCTTCTGGACAGCAGTCAGGTCGGCAGTCTTACCCATGATTGCGGTTTTGGGTAATGCACCAAGCTGGGAGTTTTTAAAAGCCTCAGGAATCTTTTGCAGGTGTTTAGAGTTAATTAGTTGATTCAGATGATTAGGTTAATAGCTCGTTTAGAGAACCTTTTCATGATATGCTAATTTTTTGAGATAGGAATTTTGGGTTTTCATGAGCTGTATGCCAAAATCATCAGTATTAAAACAATAAAAGACCTGAAATATTTCAGTTGGTGTGCAATGAATCTAAAATATATGAAAGTTTAATTTTATCATTACATTATGGAAAATAATGAACTTTTATCACAATATGCTAATTTTTTGAGAAGGACCTGTACTTCTGCGTCAAAACTACGCCGTAGGTTGTGCGTAGGACGTGCAGGCTGTGGCGTAGCCTGACGTGCACCTCTCCAGCTCCAAAAATGTCACAGCGCCTCAAATCTACGTGGACTGCAAGTGCTGTGATTGGTCTGCTAGTACCCCTCACTCCGTATGTATTTGAGTTTTGTGTGTGTGTTTTGCACTTTAATATATTTTAATGTTACAAAATAAAACAAAGCAAAGAACAAGTGTATTATCATTTATTATAAAATGTAGTATTACATCACTTTGTTGTCCGCGACAAACAGTTGTTCTGCCATGGCACAAGTCCTTGTGGAGATTGAAAGAATGCCATCTTCTCCTGTTCCGTTGTCATCTCTTTTTTGTAGTTTTAAATAAATGATCTGTTCTTTGATATTTATTTGCCGCTCCATGGCTGATGCTTCTCCGACAAGCTGCTGCTTTTTCAGCTTTTGCCGTGGTCTGCGGGTTTCACAAGCAACGTGCCCGTGGACACTGTAGACTAGCTGTTTGCATGTGTACTGCACGTCGACGCAGACATCGACGCAGAAGTATAAATGAAAACCGATGCACATCCTATGGCACAGAGGCTACGGCGTATGTCTGACACAGAAGTATAAATCTGCCTTAAGCCAGGGGTATTAAACTCAATTCCTGGAGGGCTGGAGACGGAGCCCTGAAGAGTTTTGTTCCAACCCTGCTCCAACACACATAACCCCTGCATTCCATTCAGAAGGGCTCATCCCTATGCCCTAATCCCTTCAAAGGGTTTACTCTCTGGAGTGAGAGCTTCGAAGTGATGAAGGGTGTAGGAGTGTTTGGAACACACTTCTGCATCATCTTAATGAGAAGATCAAGAAAGCACCTTTGTCTGACATTTTGTATGCTGTGTAAGGGAAACAGGTCAATTTAGCTCAAAGGGAATCATTTAAGATTTTAAAGGGAATTTGAACAGAATCCCTGTTTCACGGCTGATCACTGAAACGGCCAGCGATTCACAGAACGAGCCGTTTAACATCAAATCTGCGCTGGATATTAATATCCAAAGTATAGTGAAAAACACTATTAATTAGCACAGTAACAAGATCGGCAGTTTAAGACATTAACTTGTGAGCACAAAACACAAGATACTTCTCTTTTCAATATAAATAAGGCTTTATTAGATAAATCTAAGACATATAAACTAATCTAACACATAAGCACACACACTCACACATTCACACAAGTTGCAGGAGGATAGAACGTTAGGAAAGAATGAGTTTAAGAGGATGAAAATGTGAAATCCCAAGTTTACAGCAATACGTGAAATTGCATAGACATGATGAACAACCATTAATCACTTAATTAACCCTCGCACTGAGTTCCTCAATGAGGTTAAAATTATATTAGATAACACCAGTACAGATGTGAGTCTGGAGGTTACTTGCGTTGCCTGTTTAACGGGGTTCCCTTTGTTGTCGCTGAAAAGGGGGGTTTCCCGAAGTTGCTGATTGGCTGGAAGTTCAGTAGTCTTTGAAGTGACGTCTTGGGAAGCCCGTGGTTCGGCGTAGGCTGAAGATGCGGAGTTGTGGGCTGGCTGAAGTTGACGGGCACTCGAGGTCAGTCTCGGAGACACGGCGTTACAAAACTTAACTCAGAACACGAAACTCTCAAATGGAAAAGAAAAGAAGTAAAGTTTGACGAGACTAGGTGGTGTTTCTTCTCATCGTGGCTAAGTAGCAGCAGGCGTGCAGGCCGAAGCACGCTGGAACGGCGCTCGAAGAACGCTAAAAGTGATGACAAAGCATGACTAAAAGCTAAAGCTAAAAGCTAAAGCTAGGAGCAGGCTAAAAGCCGGCATGACTGATAGCGAAAGCTAAACGCTAAAAGCTAAAAGCAAAATTTGATGGTGTCCTGAGTATTTAAACTGGCCTTTTGGCCACACCTCAAATGTTGTCTTGACCAATTAGATATTGTCTTTTCTCAGGGTGTTCCGATGTTTGTCCCACCCATTCATAAATCATATGTTATCTTATCAAGCTCGTGGTCCGAATTTTTCCGCTCTTGCAGGGTATAATTTGGACATGATTCCTATAACAAGAATATGATACATTTGACAAATAACTGATGGTCAGAAACGTTTCAAGCAAGAATATTCGAACACACACATACTAAACATGAATATGATCCCTTAAGCTATTCAAGAGTTATTTAAAAAGACATACACAATAAATGATTAGAAACATTAAAATCAAATGTGGGGGTTACATGTATGATATGGAGTTGAGCAATGGACTGATATCCATTTAGAAATCTTTTTTGAGTTCATTTTGGTGCATATATGCATTGGAAGGCATTGTCTGTGCCATTCTGGGGAGTAAGGATATGTCCTGTGAAGACCAGAGGGGTTAACAGGTCTCCTTAGGAATTTCAGTCTGGTTTTGCTAGGTGGGGGGAAGTCAATCCAACGATCTTGTTTACTCTCATGGCTTTACATGTGAGGGGTCAGACTGTCAATTTCTTCGATTACTTGCCCCAAATTAGACAATCTCTTCTTCGAATTGAAATTGTCAATAATTGTTCTAATGGTGTTAATGTTGAAAGCTGTTCTGTGAAAGAGTTGGTCGGTTATCAGGCTGTGGTGCTGGGAGTTGATTTACAACATCCTGCCTTTCTGTGGAATTCGGCTCATGTTTCAACCAGGCTCCCGATCGAATCTTTAATTTGTCTGGTTCACGCTACATACCCCCCTTCGATGGGCGAGGTGTTTATCTGAAGACATCGTCGATCGCTGGAGAAACAAAGGCAGAAGAAGCAGACAAACACAGCAAACAACAAGACAACACCTCCATGACAGTTACTGTACTGGTGCAGGCATCAGGTTATTTAGGTACACGTGGTTAAGTTCAATTAGTCAATGTAGTTTAGTACATTGAGGATAGTTTAGATCATTTTGGAAATCGTTGTTGTATTTTGATTCGCCAATCAAATCTGTGGATAACTTTGTTTGGTTCTTCTAGGTTGTCTTAATTTAAACGTTTACCGTTAATTTTCTAGTAACATCATTTGCAATGAAATGAGTTGATCTATCGTGCATGGAGCTCTCTGGCTTCCATTCAGTTTAGAGTGGCTGGCGGATATTAGGTGTGGTGAGTCAATCCTAATATCAGACCTTCGACCCTTGCAGGGTGTCTAGGTGTTTCACCTACTCAGGAAAGAGGGTTGGGAAAAGGATAGGTAAAAGAAGAACAAAACAAAACAAAAAAAAAGGCTGCTGTGGGTTTTCCTAGCATGGCTTACAACTGCTGTTGAGCTAGGATGTCATGTGCAGCTAGTGTGTCATGTACCTTAACTTAGTGTCAGATGTTATAACCTATTGTGAGGATGGCTGCATGTTTCTTCATGGAGGGTATATGTAACTTTGTTACACTAAAATTTGGACATTCTACCTGTGGGAAGAATATGTTTGTTGAATGTGTTATCAGTAGATGTGGTTACTTCTGGGTGTAGGTAATGTTGTGTGTGTTAAAGGTGTAGTGTATGTGTGGTCAGATCTGTTTCAGTCTGTGTTGTCTCCCCCCTTTGCTTGTATGTCACTGAAGACTGGCTCTCTGCATCCTTGGGTTGGATGAGGGCGTGTCCATGGTCTAATGGGGGTCAGTCCAGCAAGGTAGGAAGTTCTTTAGCAGACAGTCGGATGTAGTTTGGCATGGCTGTGTGAAGCTGGGTTGCAAAACTTTGTCTCCTATGTTGCACTCTTCTTGTGGTGCCTTCTGGCTGTGGCAGACTTTCTGACCTTCTGTGCTCTGGTGGTTGCTGTTGCACAGACAGGGATGTGGTTCTTGGAGTTGGAGTTCATTTGACAGTTTGTTAGTGGGCGTTGGGTGACTGAGGTGATGTTTTTTAGTACCTCAGATTTTTCATCAACGGTTGGCCGTGAAAGACTTGTTCGTTTCGGGTGGTTGTTGAAGAGGTGCTTGTCATCTCTGATGTGGTGTACCAGGTGATCATCGGCCTTCCATTCTGTCGCTGGTCACAGCGAACATGACTCAACTTTGTGGTCATAAGTGTGAAACTGGTCTTGAAGGAACTCTTTCAGTTGTCTCATGACTTGTTCCATGTCTTCTGACGGTAAGCTTTCATGTTCTTTTGAATACTCAGCACTGTGCATGTCTGAGTGGTGCTGAGGTGGGTTTTGTTGTCGCTTACCCACACGAGTTGCTCTTGGATGAGTCAGGTGATTACCTTTGGATGTCTGGTTAGGTTTCCAGTTGTTCTTATACTTTTGGTTTCTTGAGAAGCGTGGCTGGTCCCATGGATTTTTCCAGCGGTTGGGCTGAAAACGGTTGTGGACATGGGTGTCACGTTCTCTGTGCTCTTGATGGAAGACTCTGGTGTTGTGATGCCACTGGGTGTCGTCCAATGCAAGGCTTGAGTCTTTGTTGACAGAGTTCAAGAGTGTGGAGGTTTTGTTACCTTTCTTTGAGGCCATCTTCTGCTTGTTATAGGCCTTCTGTGTTAGGTCACGCAACTGTTGGATGGTCATGGAGCGTGGACAGGCCATGACACCTAGATGGTGGCTGACTCCAGGGTGCAGATTCTTTAGGAAGAGGCTTTTGAAGTTCACATCCTCTTCAAGGTCAGGCTTGTTGTGTGCACCAAAGTAGGCTTGTCGGAGTCGGTTGTAGTAAGCTTGTGGAGTCTCTTGTCGACCTTGTTTGGTTTCCAAGGCAGTCAACAGTCCATGTTCAGACTCTGGGTCTGTAAACTCTTTAATCAGGACCTCACGAAGTCGCTGGTAGTATGACTTTGTTTGACTGGGCTGTCGATCTAGGAAGTTTCGTACCTCTGGACTGGACGTGGCTCTGAGGATGTATAATCTGTCTCTGTCAGTCACATGAGGGTCTCATTTCCAGATGAAATTCGATATCTTGCAGGTAAGCCTGGATGTCGTGGCCCTCTGTGGAGTTCGGGTTGAACCTGCTGATGTTTTCAGACAGCTTGTTGAGGTCTTTGATGGTCATCCCGTGTGCAGCTCTAAGGTCTTGGACGGGAGGTTTACCTTCGTTGGCAGGAAAGGGTTGTGTGGCGAAGGCAGGTGAGGTTTTAGGTTGTGGCCCTTCGCTTCTTTCGTCATATGCCAGTTCTTGGACGTGGGACTCTGCTCTGCTCAGCAGTGATGAGGTTAAGAGATGTTTCTCTTTTCTTGGCTCTTGTTTCTGCTTGTAAGCATATTGGAGTTCTTTTCTGACTATGTAGAGCTCATCGTTGGTATCGTCTAGTTGTTGGGTCAGATTGTCCGTTTCAGTTCTGTACCTTTCAAGGTGGTCTTTCAAAGCACTGATTTCAGAATTCTTGTCTCTGATGTCATTCTTGGTTTTCTCTAGTAGCTGTTCGGCATACTGGAGTCTGTTTACCAGGTCTCTCTGGGCAGCTGTTGCATGTTGCTGGTTGAGCTGAGCTGCTGCCAGGGGTGCTTGGAGCTTCTTAACTTGTTTCGTTGTTTCCTGCTCCCTCTCGTTGGGTGCTTTGAGTTGATCTTGAACTTTCACTTCCAGCTTGTCTATGCGACGTTGAGCACGTGTCAGCTCCTCTTGAAGGTGGGTGATGTGCTTGTCGCTCAATTTCAGCTGGGTTGTGAAGGCATAGCTTAGGGAGCTGGTGATCTTGACTAGCTCCTCGTGGTTGTTGTTCTGGCTTGAATCTTGTGTCAGGAATCTTCTCAGGATTAGGATTATTATTAAAAATAATAACAGTTCAGATGTCTTGGGGGTGAGGCTGTCTGTCATTCCTCTCAGCCAAGTGTTCACATCTTCCTCATGGGTGATGGGGTCTGCAGTCTGTGGCATGTTTGCACGCTGGGGAGAAGAGAGACTGACACAGATCTGTGTGGAGTAAAAGCCTATGTGTGGTGGGACAACTAAGTGTTGTATCAGTGATTATGAACCACTAGTGAAGTGTGGTGATGACTGTGTTGGTCTCAGGGCGTCTAAGTAGACTAGAGATGCGAAGACTTTGTCACTCTAATGAGGAAGAGGGAAAGAGAGAAAGAGGTGAAAAACAAATTCAGTGACAAGCAACAATTTCTGTTTTTCAAATGAGGAAAATTAATTTTCCCAATTAAATGTTATCAAGAATGTAAACAATATTATTAAATCTCTTGTTTTGGGCAAAAAGAATACGATAATAATGCTGATATCTCTTTCCTTAGTCTGACAGGATTGACACCGTACACCTTACAGTTGGACCGCTCACCAGGGAGGCTGCGAAGGCGACAGTTGTTCAACACGTATCTCTATTAAATTGATCTTAGCGTTGAATGAGATGCTAAAACTTGGATTGCGTTTCCAAATGTAGGGAGGTTAGGAAGAACAAAGGAGAGGTTGATTACAATCAAATTCGTAAGGGTGATTTGTCTTTGACAAGATTGCGTATTTTTCATTCACTTAGAATTGATTGATGGTTCTTACATGTCCCTACAAATGTTAAAAGTGAAGAGGAAAGGAAAGGAGAGAGAGGACGGAGATGGTAAGTCTCAGTAGCGGTTATCTCAACAACGAGTACAGTGTTGCTTTAGTTGCTGTACAACTAATCAACAAAATAAACTTTAAGTGAAAGAGTTGTCTCTCTAATTTATTTGAACTCGTAGTGAGGGATAACAATGTCTCCTTTTAGGGCTCAGTTGTGTCGTTCCCAAGCTAGGATACACAGAGGAAAGAAATGGTAAGAAAAAGTGAAATTAAAAAGTTATAAATGGGCAAAAATAAGCAAAAATTTAATTAAATAAAGGAGAAAATCTATAAATAAAACAATAGTGGTTAAGTGTATTACCAAAACAGGAAGCAAGAAGGGTAAAACGCAATAAAATAAGTACAAGTCTGAATAGAATATATTCAGATAATAAATAAATAGGTAGAATAAGTTTACTTAAACTTTAAAGTTCAAGGCTTATTCGTACCTAAAATAATTAGGCCCAAAAGAGAATACTAGAAGTAATGATCATATTAAATTATCTGAGGGGGAAATTTGAATGATTCAAATAAATTTAATGTTGCAAGGTTAATATTGTGAGTCAGTATTTCCTTTCTAGTAAAATGCCAATAAATGGTATTAAGAGAGAGAAAGAGACCCCAATCACTTCAGCCCAAACAGACACAATCAACCACTGGATGACTAACGGCTAACCTTTGAGGCTAGTGGCTTTAGCATAGACTTCAATGTAAATACAACTGTTTCATTAGCTTAGCAACACCGTGGAGTGTGTTTGCACTAGCGTCGATGCGCTGCGCGTGCGCAGTTCAAAGTTGCTCCGGAAGTAGGTTAAGACTTCCGTGTCACGGTCGTAACTGTGGCAACCAAAACAAACTCTAGTGGACTAGCACATGAATCATTGCATTGCAAGTACAGTTGAGCATGTTACATGAAATGTCGGCGCATTTCAACACTGTACAAATAACAACACCGCGTTTAGATGGTTTTGCGATGTGGCGCTTAAACTCTCAGTTCGTACAGAGTTAACTTTAACTTAATTCAAATAGCAGCTTCTTGCTGTAGTTAAGGGAAATCAGCGATCTCGGCGGATCTGGACACAGTTTCTCTGGACACAGACACAAACACAACAGGTTTTCTTCGCTGTTGGTACAAACTTAAAATTTACTTGACCAAGCTTTTAAAACACTCCCATTCAAATTACTCTCGGACACACGCAGTGTTAAGCGAGATTGCATTCACTTTGTGAACAGGGAAATATTATTCTCTAATAGTTTTCCAGGGAGTCGAATAGCATTTGATTCAGCAGTGGAACACGCACTGGCAAATCAAACTATGAATAACGAGGCTGTGATAAATAGATTGAGGAACACGCTCAACACTATTCTTTATTCACCGATTTATTTCCCTTTGAATTACTACAGTTTAGCTCCGTTCAGCGAACGGTGACTGAGATTCCCTGCCGGGAGTATAGCTTTTGAGAGGCACTGGAACACGCAGTGAAATCAATTTAGCTATAAACAAGGCATTACAAAAATGAGGAACACGCTAAATTTTTACCTTATTGTACGATCTCAGATGTTAACTTTAAGTTCACTTACTGCCGTTTAACAATGAAGAGGCGGACTTGAGTTACAGCCTCCTCTGCGTTCATTCTATTCAAGCGGTTGCGCGCTGCTTACGTCACGGTTCACACACACACACACCTCGACTCAGCTTCTCATCTTTCATCCGCAGCAAAAGAAAAGATTAAAAAACTTGGTTTATGCTCACAATTTAGATTAAACTGCCCGCATTTCCTCCACCATAATAATGTAAGGGAAACAGGTCAATTTAGCTCAAAGGGAATCATTTAAGATTTTAAAGGGAATTTGAACAGAATCACTGTTTCACGGCTGATCACTGAAACGGCCAGCGATTCACAGAACGAGCCGTATAACATCAAATCTGCGCTGGATATTAATATCCAAAGTATAGTGAAAACACTATTAATTAGCACAGTAACAAGATCGGCAGTTTAAGACATTAACTTGTGAGCACAAAAACACAAGATACTTCTCTTTTCAATATAAATAAGGCTTTATTAGATAAATCTAAGACATATAAACTAATCTAACACATAAGCACACGCACTCACACATTCACACAAGTTGCAGGAGGATAGAACGTTAGGAAAGAATGAGTTTAAGAGAATGAAAATGTGAAATCCCAAGTTTACAGCAATACGTGAAATTGCATAGACATGATGAACAACCATTATTCACTTAATTAACCCTCGCACTGAGTTCCTCAATGAGGTTTAAAATTATATTAGATAACACCAGTACAGATGTGAGTCTGGAGGTTACTTGCGTTGCCTGTTTAACGGGGTTCCCTTTGTTGTCGCTGAAAAGGGGGTTTCCCGAAGTTGCTGATTGGCTGGAAGTTCAGTAGTCGTTGAAGTGACGTCTTGGGAAGCCCGTGGTTGGGCGCAGGCTGAAGATGCGGAGTTGTGGGCTGGCTGAAGTTTCAGACGGGCACTCGAGGTCAGACTCGGAGACACGGCGTTACAAAACTTAACTCAGAACACGAAACTCTCAAACGGAAAAGAAAAGAAGTAAAGTTTGACGAGACTAGGTGGTGTTTCTTCTCATCGTGGCTAAGTAGCAGCAGGCGTGCAGGCCAAAGCACGCTGGAACGGCGCTCGAAGAACGCTAAAAGTGATGACAAAGCATGACTAAAAGCTAAAGCTAAAAGCTAAAGCTAGGAGCAGGCTAAAAGCCGGCATGACTGATAGCGAAAGCTAAACGCTAAACGCTAAAAGCTAAAAGCAAAATTTGATGGTGTCCTGAGTATTTAAACTGGCCTTTTGGCCACACCTCAAATGTTGTCTTGACCAATTAGATATTGTCTTTTCTCAGGGTGTTCCGATGTTTGTCCCACCCATTCATAAATCATATGTTATCTTATCAAGCTCGTGGTCCGAATTTTCCCGCTCTTGCAGGGTATAATTTGGACATGATTCCTATAACAAGAATATGATACATATATGATGACAAATAACTGATGGTCAGAAACGTTTCAAGCAAGAAGATTCGAACACACACATACTAAAAAAATGAATATGATCCCTTAAGCTATTCAAGAGTTATTTAAAAAGACATACACAATAAATGATTAGAAACATTAAAATCAAATGTGGGGGTTACATGTATGATATGGAGTTGAGCAATGGACTGATATCCATTTAGAAATCTTTTTTGAGTTCATTTTGGTGCATATGCATTGGAAGGCATTGTCTGTGCCATTCTGGGGAGTAAGGATATGTCCTGTGAAGACCAGAGGGGTTAACAGGTCTCCTTAGGAATTTCAGTCTGGTTTTTGCTAGGTGGGGGGAAGTCAATCCAACGATCTTGTTTACTCTCATGGCTTTACATGTGAGGGTCAGACTGTCCATTTCTTCGATTACTTGCCCCAAATTAGACAATCTCTTCTTCGAATTGAAATTGTCAATAATTGTTCTAATGGTGTTAATGTTGAAAGCTGTTCTGTGAAAGAGCTGGTCGGTTATCAGACTGTGGTGCTGGGAGTTGATTTACAACATCCTGCCTTTCTGTGGAATTCGGCTCATGTTTCAACCAGGCTCCCGATCGAATCTTTAATTTGTCTGGTTCACGCTACAGCTGGTTAACCCCCAAACATCTTTTACGTTAAATATAATGTATATTTGTATATGTGTAATGTAATGTAATATGTATTTGTAATGTATATTGTGTCTATGTATTTGAAACATTTGAATGGACTGATAAAGTTAGCTGTAAAGTATTATTGTTAAAGTACAACGTAGTTTTGACCATAATAATGGACCAAATCTAACTCGTATAAATATTACAGTAGTATAGAAAAATACTATACATACATTTATAGGTGAAGTCGAACTGTGACGCCAAACAACTTTCCTGTGCAAAGGATCATTGGGGCCTTCATCCAAAGGATCATGGGGGAAATAATTAATTCCGAAGGGCTCTTTTTAAGTGGCCAGTTTTGAGCACTTTGTTTTGGAATGACCCTTCAGTATGGTGGACATGATTGTTTTCATTCTGAAGTGCCCTTCGGAGGGCGATATATCCCATTTGGAATGCACCGACCATGTAGTTTTCAAATAAGCCTAAAGGACTTAATTAGTTGGATCAGGTGTGTTTAGTTAGGTTTGAATCTACATTCTGCAGGGCTCCGGTGTTGTGTAATATTCAGTTCCCTTGAAAAACTGTTCCAGTGGGTGGAGTTACATGAATATTCATTAGTTCCCATTTTATGGGCATTTCCACAATGTGCAAACAAATGGCGCCTACAGGAATCGAGTTTGACACTTCTGGCCTAGGAGGTAATAGCAATAACAACAGAGCTCCCGGTAATCCACGTTTGTTTGTTACCTAATGGCGGGCGTACACGGTGCGATTTTTGCTGTCGTACGAGTTCGCATGCAATTTTTTTCCATTGTGTGGAAATCGTGTATGCTCGTATGGTCGCGGCTCGTATCATGTGCGGGGAATTACGAGCCGAGCAGAGTGCCTTACGAGCACTTCCCGACCTCCCGATCATTTTTAAACATGTCTAAAAATTTTGTGTGCTATCGGTTTGAATTCGTGACGTGTGCGGTTGAACGATCCGATTTGTTGATCTATCTGAAGTTGACCAATCACGAACTAGGAAAACCACAGAAGAAAGACGAAGACGGCAGCGCCACAGCGAATGTGGAGTATTGACCAAGAGGATAAACTCACTGAACTCTGGCAGGAACAGCGAGCGCTGTATGATGTTTCTAGCAGCGTGTACCATGCTTATTAATTCTCTCCCTCTCTCTCTCTCTCTCTCTCTCTCTCTCTCTCTCACACACACTCTCTCTCTCTCTCTTCTCTCTCTATATGTAGTTTAGACGTAACGGTTTTCTATACTGTACAAACTGTATATTCTATCCCCATACCTATATCCATCACGGAAAAATGCATGTTTAAAATTTCAATTAAACACCGTTTGAACCTCTGTTTTACTCGCTATTGGATTCTCTGCCTTTGTTTCCACACCAGATGTAACAATTATAGTGTTAAAGGGGTCATATGATGCGATTTAAATTTTTCCTTTCTCTGTGGAGTGTTACAAGATCTTGGTGCATAAAGAAGATCTGTAAAGTTGATAAGACTTAAGTCTCAAATCCAAAAAGATATTCTTTATAAAAGTTAATACTCGTCCACAACCCCCTAAAATTGCTCATTCTAACACGCCTCCAGATCTCTATGTCAGTATGTGGAAAGATTTGCATAACGCCACCCAGATGTTCATGCAAAGAAAGAAGGCGTACCTTTTATTCTCGTTGTAGTATTGTTGTTGCTGCCACCGCCATGTTGTATAGATGCTGTGTGATTCAATGTGAAAGTGAAACTACTTTGTTTGGCCTTCCAAAGAGGACGATATCCGTTTCGTCATGCTTGGAGCTGATCCGTGCGGGTCACTGAGGAAATACATCAACTTTGCACTGTGGATCGCTGGATCAGCTTTCCAGCCCAGGGTCATCACATGTGGTTGCTGCAAGCTCGAATCCACCATCCGTGTCGTTTTCAAGCCCGCCCCCGCCTCTGCTCACTCAAGCTAGCCTCTGCTCACCCTAGGCCATGGCTCACTGCTGCCGTGTGTGACGCTGTTTCATTGAGAAAGTGAAACTACTTTGTTTTTGCCTTCCAAAAGAGGACATGACTAGAAATCATGTTTATATCACGTTTATAATGGTTTTTATGTTTATATCACGTCACTTCGGCTGGACAGGGCATCACAATATATTAAGGGGCTTAACATTTCTGTCACATGCTTGATGCATTCGGCCAATCACAACAAACCTAAAATGTTAGTCTCATAGTATGCCAGCGGGTGTTGGCGATGTTGCATGGAGTTGGTTATGGAACTAAGCTCTCTTGGAGTCTCACAAGAGTTTGAGAGTGAGATTTCCTTGTCAGTAATGGTGTGTGATTGTTTGCGATAACCACGAGACCTACAACTAAAACTTCTAATTTCTGTTTTGCAGGTAGGCTGGTGTAAAATGCGTGTGTCATGATCCAGTCACTGCACATCCGTTTATTCACCACACAGACTTTCACATGACACAGTACACCCTGGACTTCATTTCCCATAAACCCCTGCCTAGGAATTCATTATTGAACCACACCTGTTTCCTATCAGTGACACTATAAAGGTTGCACTCATCCACACTCATATTGCGAAGTCTTGTTCTAGCCCAGTCTGTCAATTCCGAGCATTTCTCCTTGTGTTTGTTCCTCCCGTCTCTGACTTTGGATTGTTTATACTGCCTGTGATTCTCTGCCGCCTGCCCCAACCTCTGCCTGGTATTGTTGCTGTTTGTGATATCCCTTGACACACCTGATGCTGTTCCTGATTTCTGCCTGTCTGACCATTCTTTAATAAACTACTGTATATGGATCCGAACATCTCTGACTTCGTGTTACAGAGTGAGACTTGTGTATGGGTGTTTATGATGTTTTTGTGTATATTCCCGAAGTGTTTGCACAGAGTGTGACGTATGTATATGTTATATTAAACGTGCTATGTGTTGATTTATGAGTTTGGATGTGTATTAAAACTAGTTCATGTGATTACACAAATGTTGTTTATAAAGAATAGAGCAGAGATGTTATTACAATTATTTCTTGCTGAACACAGGATATTTCCATGTTTAAAAAGCAATGTTTTGCACATGTTTTTAGTCTTGCGTGAGTTTGTGATAACCATGAGAGCCCAACTAAAACTTCTAATTTCTGTTTTGCTGAACAAATTAATTTTACATGTGCAACCCCCCTTTGTGAGTCCTTCACTGCACAATGGGAAGTGTTATATATATTGGCAAGCCAAGTAGCCAGGAGCTGCAAGTTACAACGAGTGAGCTCCAGAGACAAATCTAGACCAGTGGTTCTCAACCACATTCCTGGAGGACCCACTGCACATTTTGCATGTCTCCTTAATCAAACACACCTGATTCAGGTCACCTGCTCATTAGTAGAGACTCACAGACTTGAAATGGGTGTGTCAGACAAAGGACACATGCAAAATGTGCAGTGTTGGGGGTCCTCCAGGAATGTGGTTGAGAACCACTGATCTAGACAACAAAGCAGTGGAAAATTGCAAGCATGGATGAGCTGTGAGATCAGATCAGCGTAGCGCTACAGAAGCTGAACAACTCTGACCTTGTTCCAGTCTGTAAACATCTAAAATGTGATGAGCCAGTTGGAGGTTTTGAAAGCATAACACAAAGTGCTCTCATCAGACTGGAAAAAACGCTGCATGGTATTGAAGAAACAGAGGATAAAGAGGTGTTTCTTCAGTGTCTGGAGGATCTGTTGTTGCTAATAGACTCTCTGATACAGTCAACTGAAGCTACATCGAACATTACACCAGACGACCCTAATGAGTTGAACATGTTGAAAGAGAAGTATTCCAGACTGCAGATGGAACAAGCTCAAGCCCATCAGACACTTGAGGAAGAGTTTGTCGCAATGGAACAACGGCTGAGGGAAGAGACTAGAACTATCACAGTTACACCACCTGCGCTGCCTGCTCTTCCAACCTTGAAGTTGACAATTCTGAGGAGGCTTTTCAAAGTTGACCCACCATCTGACCTGTTACTAAAATTAATGAAAATTTCACAAGACCCAAAAAGATCAGCCCAGAACTTTCTATTCAGAGGAATCGAGCCCAGAGAAAAGTTACTGTAGAAATTGAGTGAACAAGATGAAGGTGAGCAGTTCAGCCCTGAATTAATTCAAAGAAAATTCCTTCGCTCCATAGAGACTGGATTGCTAAGTGAAGCTGTAAAGCTGCAGCTTAAGACTTACCTGAGCAACCCTAGAATCAAAGATGAAGAGTTGATAGAGTGAGTGAATGAAGCTGCAATCCTAGAACAAGAGCGACAACAAAAGCTCGGAGAGCAGAAGTCCTAGAAATGAAAAAGATGGTGAGTGAGACAATGGAGACAGCTAAGCTGCGAGGTAGAACAGACCGAGTAACACCTGTAAATGCCAACAGACTGCGAGGATGCAGAGCCTGTCAGGAAGCTCGAGTTGGTGAACAGTGCAAAACATTGCTTCCATTGTGGACAAGAGGGACACCTTTCCAGAGGCTGTCAGTGACCCAGAGAACAGCAGGGAAATGGGAGAGGGCTGCTGCAGTGGGACCCCCAGTAGCCCATGAAATAGAGTGCCCCCTCGATTACTCAAAACAGACTTTGGAGCTGACTGACTTGAAAAAGACAGTTAATGATATTTCTCTTTACCAAAAATTGAAACTGATAAACCTCATTGGCAGAAAATGCTTGGTTCACTGTCTGCTGGAGGGAGTTCCTGTGAAAGTCCCTGGTTGGGTTATGCAGTTGTCAGTCAAAAGAGGGGCCACAAGTCAGAGAGAGATATCATCTGCTAAGTGAGTAGAGCTTTCTCTGTGCCATTTAAGACCGCAAAGTTGGTGATCAAGTTAATTCAGTGTACAAATTCTGGAAATAAAGCAGGTATCATGCAGACGGGAAGGAGACAAATTCATTTAGCAGTTAATCAAGTCATAACTGCGTTGGTTAAAGTCAATACAGGATCTCAGTTTAAAAGTCAAAGTCTACTATTAGTCCCAAGCAAAGACCTTCACTGCCAGAAGGGGTCGCTATCGAAGAAGGATTAGTTACTAGTAGTCCTAGGTCATCTTCATGTCATAAAATCTGCTTTACCTATGGCTACAGGACAGAAAAACAGGGACAATTCCACAGACAGCAAAGACCAGTAAAATGTTGACAACAGAAGAAGGAAGGAAACTGTGAGTAAATGTTTTAGAGAGACAAAAGCCAAGTCATTGGGATCCTCACATCTCCCTGGATCATCTGTGTGGAACACAGAAGGAGATAGTCAGACAGTTGTAAAGAGAGGAGTGTCATGCTTTCGCATTTGATGAAGATGACATCGGCTGTATTCCATCATTGAACCTGCACAATACACTTCACGACACTACACCAGTAAAAAAAAACATACGTGTTGGTCCCAAAATGATTACATCAAGAAGTAAAAGAGCACTTACAAGACATACTGAATCGTGGATCGCTTGAAAAGTCCCGGTCACCCTATGTATAACCGGTGGTCTGTGTAAGAAATATACCATTGGGTGAGGATACCTTTCAGCCTCAATTCGGCACCATCCGAATTCCAACGGAGTATGGAGGAGTGTCTGGTAGGTCTTAGAGATGTTGTGTGTCAACCCTACCTTGACAATAATCTTGTCCATAGCCCTAGTTTTGAAGACCATGTCAGTCACCTCAGAGCTGTGTTACAGAGATATCAGCAGCATGGTGTAAAGCTTAGCCCCTGTAAATGTGAGTTCTTTAATAGAAAGGTGAGATTCCTTGGACGCCTCATGTCAGGAGACAGATATACAGTTGATCCTGCTGAAGTGGCTCCTGTGCAGGGCTTAAAAGATCGAGTTCCTTCTACTGTAGGTGATTTAAGAAAGCTGCTTCTATTCATCTCATATTACCATGCGTACATACCTGATTTTTCCAGACTGGCTAAATCCCTGTACCAGCTATTGTCATCACCTCCTGAGGGAGCAGCACCTGTGGAGACAAGAGTAAGAGGAAAATGTGTCAGCCGATGATGCCAAGGTGATCTCCCATCAAACACACAACTATGTAGGGGATTTAAAGCCATCAAGAGACGTTAAACTTTCTCATTGACAAACTGACCGCTCCACCAATATTGGGCTAACTAGATCTCACCAAATCGTTCATTCTGCACTGTGATGCATCGCAAGAGGGGCTGAGTGCCTTGCTGTACCAGAGGCAGAACAGTAAATTGGTGGTTATGCTTCCAGAACTCTAACCATGCCTGAGAAGAATTACCACCTTCACTCAGGGAAGTTAGAATTCTTAGCATTAAAATGGGCAATATGTGAATGTTTTAGAGACTACCTGTACCATGCTCCGCATTTTACAGTATATACTGATAATAATCCATTGACTTATGTTCTCTCCACAGCCAAGCTCAACTCCACAGGCCATGGATGGGTGGCTCAGCTGGCAGATTTCAACTTCTCCATAAAAAGGAGAAAGTGAGAAAGATAAAAGTAAGGAGAGAAGACAGAAAGTGCTTGAGAGAAGTTCAGAGTGATATGTTAGATAACAAGGACTTTCATGATGGTAAGCTGGTTACAGTTTCCTACCTCCTCAAGTCAGTGCCAGAATCCTGTTTGTCTCAACCGTAAGGCAGAACCGTTCACGCCAAGTGTGGAGCAGCACTGGGAACAAAAGAGCCATAGAGGACTGAGGAGGAGATAGGTGCTTGAGGAGCACTAATAATCACTTTTGTGTGGGGAGGCGGCGTTTGTCAGTCACATGGTCTTTGTGTGGGAAGGTGGGAGTGCATGAGGGGACTGCCGGGGAGAGAGAGAAGATGCTAGTTGTGAATTGGAGGAATACAAAAAGAAAAAGATGGAATTGGTTTCAAAGCCAAACGTGATATCTGCAGTGTGGGAACACTTCGGATTTAAACCAAATGACCGTGGTGAACCACTTAACCTGAGCGAGCCGGTATGTTGCATTTGTTGTAAAACAGTAGCAACTAAAAGCAGTAACACAACAAACATGCATATGCACCTAAAACACAATCATCCGTTGCAGTTTTCCCCCCTTTGTGAGTCCTTCACTGCACACTGGGAAGTGTTACATATTGGCATGTTTGTAACATTATATAGACTCTTAATTCTAAATAATTTAATTTAAAATATATTTTTATTTACAAGTGTAGGCCTTACGATTTAAAATGCAGCTAAAAGTAATTAAAAAAGTATCTGAATTCTATTCAATATCTTATAACTTATTCTCTATCTCTCAAAAAAAAAAAACAGCTATACAAATATTTGTAGGAGGGATCAACTGTATCTCTTTAATAAACACTTTAATGTAACTTGCACCAACAGTTGTACACAGAAGCAGCTCTGGGCTGGTGACGTATGAGGTCAGCACTGCATATGCGCCAGTGAGTCTCGTGAAAATCAACATTTGTTAACAGGAGCAAAGGAAGCAAAGTTCCCTTACTTTAGCAAAGGAAAACCAGTCTCCTCTTGGCTTATATCGAAATCCTCCAACATTCAACTTTACAAATCCTTGTTTTGTACTTCTAATTAGTGACCATTGTTTTGTTCTGATTTCTCCCCTGCGCTTCCGTGTGCATCACTTCTGAGCAGCGCATGGGCAAAGCCAGAGCCGTGCAGAGACCTTTGGAAGGGCAGGTGCTCAAAATATAAAAGGGGCACATGGAACACAGCTTTTAATTGGGCTGTGCTCCTTGCTGATATTTGTATAGAAACAGATGTTTCTGTTTTGACAGCAGCAAACAGGTTTGAAAAAGAGACAGAACAGAAAATACCATTTTAAGTTTAAATGTAATTTTTTTTTTTTCACCTCTGGAATTAAAATGGAAATTTAAGAAAAATGGAATTAAAATGGAACATTTTTACGAACAGTGCAAACAAAGGGGCACATTTTTTTTACATTAATTTGCAAAACGAGCTTCTCTCATTAGAAATTTAACCGGAGCCTATGGTTAATCCTCTCCCGCTGTCAGATGCATGCTCTGACATGAGCACTGACACATGCGCGTACATAGGTCAGTTCTTTCAGTTACTGTACATAGGCTACTGCTGCGATAGCGATAGCGATCTTGTGCTTAAAGGTAATTAATCACTTACCCCCATGTCGCTCCATACCTGTAAAAGCTCTGTTCGTCTTCGGAACACAATTTAAGATATAATTTAAGGTCTTTTGTGTCATCTGACACAAAAGATAAAGGAATTATTGAATAAAGTCATTATTTTTGTTTTCTTTACTTACTAAAAGTGTTCCCGTCACTTTATATAACCCAGTTTGCACATCTGATGGCAAATGGAGTATTCTGACAACGGCTTTTATACCTTTTCTGGACCTTGACACTGTTATTTACTTGGCAGTCTGTGGGACAGTCACACGCCTCCTGGTTTTCATCCAAAATATCTTAAATTGTGTTCCGAAGACGAACAAAGCTTTTACAGGTTTGGAATGACATGGGGGTAAGTGATTAGAGACAAAATTTTCATTTTGGGGTGGAGTATCCGTTTAAGATGGCCTTAATCTGCTATACCACCACTGGTCACCAGAGGCTGCAGCTGATTTTCCGGTGGACTAAAACGCACTTTGTTCATAAAAATACTTTTTTTTCGTTTTGGTTTTATTGTATATTTATTTGATGAGTTTAAATCAATATTGAGGAAAACAAACCAAAAATATGTCTCAGATTTGTTTTTTATGTTCATGAATATGGTGGAATTTGTACAAAACGAACGGTTTATTCGTTTTTCCGTTTTGAAAACAAAAACTAATAAAGGAATTATCCGAAGGTACACGAACCTATAAGCGCAACGCTCCGTTGAGAACTCAATTTACCAGCAGCCGCGGACGTTATTGAATGCTGTCAGACACAAGACAGGAACACAGAGGTAGGTGAACGTGTAGCAGTATTTATTGTGACAGAGGTTTCAGACACAGGTGAAGCAACGGGAATAGTCTTGACACGAAGAAGGTTGGAACTTAGCTCTGGTTGTGATGGAAGTAGATAACAGAATCGGAAGGCGGCACAGAGGAACTGACGAGGAAGGAACAACGGGTATCCAGGGGAACAACAATGGTAGCGAGGGTTCAGGTAAGTACATGTGGGTCAATGCTAGATCAGACGAGGAGTGAGGGGAAGTGATAGTCCTTATATGAGAGCCTGGTGATGATGGACAGGTGCTCAGAATTCTGGTGATCGTGAACGAGTAGGTGTGGCATGTGGAGAGGGTGTAGGCTGTGACTCCGTGACAAAGGCATCCTGGTAGCGCAGCTAAATTACTAAAGGTGTCAGAACGTGAGTGATTGTCCCGGTTGAGATGAGTTGAAAGGTCATCATGTGGATAATTTTATTTACCGCTAAATTACTAATTAATTTTACTAATAGTTAGATTGGGCAGGACTTCACAAAAGGGCGTTTATTTAAAAAAAATGCCTTGACCAAAGGGCACTTTGGGCATCAAGGGGAAAAGGGGCAGGTGCTCAAGCACCCACTGCACCCCCCTCTGCATGTGCCTGGGCAAAGCCGAGCTCATACGTCATCCGCCTGGAACTGCTTCCGTGTACAACAGTGAGTGCAAGCTACGTTAAAGAGATTATTATATTTTGAATATGGATATTTTTCTTACAAAAACGCATCAATTCGCTACAGCAGGCCTTTATTCACCCACTGGAGCTGTGTGAGATACTTTTTTTATGGATGGGTGCTTTTTATTTAACCTCTTTTGGACTGATGCATGCAACCCCCGCAGAGTGCCATTAAACAGCTTGAAAGATCAAAGACAATTTTTAATATAACTCCGACTGGATTCGTCTGAAAGAAGAAAGTCATATACACCTAGGATGACTTGAGGGTAACTTATTTATGGACTAATTTTCATTTTTGGGTGAACTAACCCTTAAATGAGTGTATGACAACCAGAAAATGAATGTTTTAATCTTCATTGTGATTGGGGGTTGAATGCTTAGGGACATTTTTCTCTGTTTTGGTTGGATTTAGGAAATGGAATAAAATAAATTACATTGCCTTTCCTCTCAGGATAACTGGAATTAGTTTTACAATTAGTGATGGGACAACTGATACCGCAGCTCCGATGCTCCGACACAATTTTTTAAAGAACTATTGTATCACACACTATGCCAATGCTTGTATCGAAATGACAACACCACGTGATTGATGACATTGCAGAAGTCATGCAGTATTGGAAGGTCGGGACAGCTGGTTTGAAAAAACTGGCACTTCACAATCCCACCTGATGCATTATGCATTAGTCACTTTGAGGGCTGTCAGTAGGACATTTCATCATGTTTATAACTGGGATCTCAGAGACCCCGAACACAACGTATAACAGCTCACCCAAAATATATATTTTTTTCAGCTACCCACGTCAATTATTCATTATGATCAAATGTTTGTGTATTTTATATTATTGATCGATATGTGAATCCGTTGACCAAGCTATACATGACATGAGTTGTGGTGTCATTGGCACAAATTAATTTAGATGAGATTACATCAGATTAGATATTGTATTGATTCCAGATGGATTCCACTCTTGAATGTCACAGACTTTCGAAGCTTTTGGTCACATGCTTTTTCAAACCATCTGCTCATGGTTTTGCTATACTAGCTATTTAGCTTCACCATGGTAGTTGTGTGATAATATAAATGGCAGTGATCCTCAAATCTGGCTTATGAGATTCACTTTCCTTCAGAGTTTAACTCCAAGCCTAATCAAACAAACCTACCTGTGATTTTCTAATGATCCTGAAGACACTGATTAGCAAACTCAGGTGTGTTTGATTAGGGTTAGAGCTAAATTCTGCAAGAAAGTGGATCTCGCGAGCCAGATTTGAGGATCACTGCTAATGGTATTCAATCCGAATGACTACACCAGGGGTGGCGAACATCGGTCCTGGAGAGCCTCAGCACAGTAGACCCTTATGAAAAAGAAGTTTATTCAAGTGTGCTATTAGTATACTTCTTTTAAACTAAAAATAGGAAAGTATGCTTTTAGTTTACTTTTTATGTACTTCTCAGAAATGGGCTTTATGTACTTCTCAGAAATATACTTAAAATGACTTTTAAGTATACTTGACTTATACTTACAAAAAGTCTAAATATACTTGAACTATACTTAAGTATACAGGTCCTTCTCAAAAAATTAGCATATTGTGAAAAAGTTCATTATTTTCCTTAATATAATGATAAAAATTTAACTTTCATATATTTTAGATTCATTGCACACCAACTGAAATATTTCAGGTCTTTTATTGTTTTAATACTGATGATTTTGGCATACAGCTCATGAAAACCCAAAATTCCTATCTCAAAAAATTAGCATATTTCATCCGACCAATAAAAGAAAAGTGTTTTTTTAATACAAAAAAAAGTCAACCTTCAAATAATTATGTTCAGTTATGCACTCAATACTTGGTCGGGAATCCTTTTGCAGAAATGACTGCTTCAATGTGGCGTGGTATGGAGGCAATCAGCCTGTGGCACTGCTGAGGTGTTATGGAGGCCCAGGATGCTTCGATAGCGGCCTTAAGCTCATCCAGAGTGTTGGGTCTTGCGTCTCTCAACTTTCTCTTCACAATATCCCACAGATTCTCTATGGGGTTCAGGTCAGGAGAGTTGGCAGGCCAATTGAGCACAGTAATACCATGGTCAGTAAACCATTTACCAGTGGTTTTGGCACTGTGAGCAGGTGCCAGGTCGTGCTGAAAAACGAAATCTTCATCTCCATAAAGCTTCTCAGCAGATGGAAGCATGAAGTGCTCCAAAATCTCCTGATAGCTAGCTGCATTGACCCTGCCCTTGATAAAACACAGTGGACCAACACCAGCAGCTGACATGGCACCCCAGACCATCACTGACTGTGGGTACTTGACACTGGACTTCAGGCATTTTGGCATTTCCTTCTCCCCAGTCTTCCTCCAGACTCTGGCACCTTGATTTCCGAATGACATGCAAAATTTGCTTTCATCCGAAAAAAGTACTTTGGACCACTGAGCAACAGTCCAGTGCTGCTTCTCTGTAGCCCAGGTCAGGCGCTTCTGCCGCTGTTTCTGGTTCAAAAGCACACGCCTGTGCACGGTGGCTCTGGATGTTTCTACTCCAGACTCAGTCCACTGCTTCCGCAGGTCCCCCAAGGTCTGGAATCGGTCCTTCTCCACAATCTTCCTCAGGGTCCGGTCACCTCTTCTCGTTGTGCAGCGTTTTTTGCCACACTTTTTCCTTCCCACAGACTTCCCACTGAGGTGCCTTGATACAGCACTCTGGGAACAGCCTATTCGTTCAGAAATTTATTTCTGTGTCTTACCCTCTCGCTTGAGGGTGTCAATGATGGCCTTCTGGACAGCAGTCAGGTTGGCAGTCTTACCCATGATTGCGGTTTTGAGTAATGAACCAGGCTGGGAGTTTTTTAAAAGCCTCAGGAATCTTTTGCAGGTGTTTAGAGTTAATTAGTTGATTCAGATGATTAGGTTAATAGCTCGTTTAGAGAACCTTTTCATGATATGCTAATTTTTTGAGATAGGAATTTTGGGTTTTCGTGAGCTGTATGCCAAAATCATCAGTATTAAAACAATAAAAGACCTGAAATATTTCAGTTGGTGTGCAATGAATCTAAAATATATGAAAGTTAAATTTTTATCATTACATTATGGAAAATAATGAACTTTTTCACAATATGCTATTTTTTTGAGAAGGACCTGTACTTAATAAAATAAACTTGAAGTATACTACTTTTTGGTAAGGGGAGTTTTGCTTCAACCCTAATCAAACACACCTGAACAAACTAATCAAGGTTTGAAGGGTTACTAGAAAGCTGCAGGCAGGTGAGTTCAAGGCCCTGTCCACACGGAGACGCGTTTCACTGTATATGCATAAATTTTATCATATAGGCGTTTCGTCCACACGGATCCAGCGTTCTGGGAGAGACCGATATTTTTTTTTTAAAAACCAGGTCCCAGAGTGGATAAATTTGAAAACGCCGCCCTTCCATTTTCATCTGTACAGCGAATCCGTATATTGTCTGAAACTATGACATCATCAGCCCATGTCTCGCCCCTAGTCAGACACCGCTACGTCACATAACACCAACAAAACATGAACAAACACTGACCAATTGTCTTTTTATTAACTAACATTAACACAGATTAATAAATGTATTGTTCCATGTTCGTTTGTATACTGTGTGCAAGGTTTATGTGCATAGTCCAAGTCTTCTTCCCAGTTTTTAGTGGCAGAATTACAGTGCCACATGCTGGTCTGGCATGTATACTACATCGTTTTGTGGTTTCGTGTGGACGCAGATATTTCTTGAGACGAGGGGAGAGTTGGTTTCAGTGGTTTCATGTGTACGAAGATGTTTATTTAGATTTAGTTATGGTTGGGGATGAGCTATGAAGAGTTGGTTTTATTTGTTTAATGAAGTTCGCCAGCCCTGGACAAGTCTGATTTATACATCTGCATCGGACATACACTGAAGCCTCTACGCTGTAGAATGTGTGTAGTCGTTGTCCGCGTCGACGTGCAGTATACATGAAAACCGCTAGTCTCCACAAGCATGTGGCTGCATGCAGTGTCCACAGGCACGTTGCTTGTGTAACCTGCAGACCACGGCAAAAGCTGAAGAAGAAGCAGCTTGTCGGAGAAGCACCAGCCATATCATGAACATATCATTTATTTAAAACTACAAAAAAAAGACGACAACTGAACAAAGTGATATGTAATGCTACATTTTATAATAAACACTTGTTCTTTGCTTTGTTTTATTTTGTAAATAGACAAAAAATATTTTTTTCAATATATTAAAGTGCAAAACACACACAAAACTCAAATATTTACGGAGGAAGGGGTACTAGCAGACCAATCACAGACCTTGCAGTCCGCGTAGATTTGATGTGCTGTGACATTTTTGGAGAGGTGCACGTTAAGGCCAATTTATACTTCTGCGTCGGGTGCGCGTAGAAGGTACGGCGTAGCATACGCATTGACGTGTACCATACGTCGTACCCTTCGCCGTACCCTGACGCGCACCTCCTCAAAAATGTAACTACGCGTCGCGACGATGTGGACTGCAAGATCTGTGATTGGTCGGCTTGGTAGTATCACGTTTCCTCCTACGCATTTCTGGAATGATCTTCCGCACTCTGGACCGCCCGCCATTTTTAAATTCCGAAATTCAGTGAAGAGCCAACATGGAAATAGACCAAGTGACCGAGCGATTAATTGAAGAAGTGAGGAAATACAGCCATCTGTATGATCCGCTCTCTTTCAGTCGCCATTGTTCTTAGAAGCCCGCGAGGATCGAGGAATGTAAACACAATGGAACCCGCTCGCGTCAACTAGCGTTTCGGCGGTGTAACTGCAGAGCAAAACAGACATATGCAGAAGTATAAATGCTCACGACGGCGTCGCCTACGTACGTAGCCTACGATGTACACTACGGCGTACACTCGACGCAGAAGTATAAATTGGCCTTTAGGCTACGCCGCAGCCTGCACGTCCTACGCACAACCAACAGTGTAGTTTTGATGCAGAAGTATAAATAGCCTTTAATGCGTGCATACAGAGCGTGATCGCTGTGACAGACCTTCCCCCCTCTGAAATAAACACGGAGATGTTAGTCACATCCGATACACGAAAATTGCAGACGTCAGGTGATAAGAATCGAAACTCAAACGTCGTTTAGAAAACTAGTCCCGTCCGAATATATGGCACTGAAACCTAAAGATGTTCTAGGGGAGGGGCTTACCGATAGGTCATACAGTGTTCTGCACATACGTCAGTTACATCAACATATTTTAAGATTTTACATTTACAGTTATCTTTGCATCAAACATATTTTTTAGATTAAAAAGTAGGCTGTAAAAAGAAAATTAATAAATAGTTATGACTAATTTAAATATTTTTTAATTAACGCAAACAAGTTGTAAAAATATACTGTATGCACTGCTTATAGACACCAGACAGATAATGATTTATGCAACAGATGTTCATTTTCACAAAACAGATATTTATAAAATCATAGGAAAATACACACACCAATCTTTTAATAAATGTTTACTATAAATTACTTGTTTAGTCTACAGATATAAATAAGATTACCAAATTAAGTTAATAAAACACTGGGTCCATAATGCAGAAATCTCTGATCATCTCTTGAGGCTTGACAGTTGCAATCCTGATCTTATAAACACAAGGAGAACGTACATGAAGGTAACTTAAACATATGGTTGTAATGTATTGACGTACTCTTATGAAAAAATTATTTTGGCTGAGTTTTTAGCTTATTCTCCCTCATGTCATTCTAAATCATTATGAATTACTTCTGTGGGGGGAAATATCTGGGTAGCTGACTGACACTAATATTATTTACAACATTTCTGTATACCAGTGAAGAAAAAAAGCCATATGGGATTAAAACAACAGGAAGGTGAGTATATGATGACAGCTTTATTTTTATTTTTGGGTGAATAATCTGTTAGCTCGTTAACAACTATTGCTCAGACCCACAGAAGAGGTTTTTAAATAAACAGACAATCACAGTGACATAGGCCTATATGCTAGATAATTACAGTAATGTAAGGGTTTAGATCTAACCTAGTGTGAAAGTGTATGTTGTCATCATTCTTGAAGCAGGTACTGCAGACTCTAGTATCAGAAGTGATGTTAAAATCATTACATCTAATACTGTTAATCCTTTTACTGTGAGTTTCTTCATCCAGGGGAGAAGTAAGGAAAAACCTTTGGGAAGCCTCACAAAATGGGACAGCAACAATGGTACAAACCACCCTCATGGATGTTTAAACATTATGGAACTCTTCATTAAATAATTTTTATATTATATTACTGTGGTATACTTAATGTGTTATATTATAGCAATAAAATGTATAAATATTATTTTATATTAATCGTTCATTGATAATATAGTGTGGCAGGTAATGCACTCAGGCTATGACGGAATACAAATCGGAAGCTTTTAAAGAGATAGTTCACCCAAAAATGAAAATTATGTCATTAATTACTCACCCTCATGTCATTCTAAACCCATAAGATCTTCATTCATATTCGGGACACAAATTAAGATATTTTGATGAGATCTGAGAGCTTTCTGACCATCCATAGACAGCAAGGTAACTTCCACATTCAAGGTCCAGAAAGGTAGTAAGAACATCTTTAAAAAGGTTCATGTGACATCAGTGGTTCAACCATAACTTTACAAAACTACAAGAATCCTTACAGTAATAATGACTTTATTAAACAATTCTTCTCCCGCGAGTTACCATCTACCACCATTATCGAGAGTAACACTCTCACGCGTTGTGGTACTCTTCATAATGGCGGTAGATGGCAACTATTTTTTAATTGGTAATTGTTGAATAAAGTCGTTATTTTTGTTTTTTGCACACAAAAAGTACAGTAAGTGAATTATCCATTTAAGCACCCTGAGATTTCACCAGAAATACATAAGCTACATGCCATGCATAGAGTTCATTGAGACTGTTTAGGTTTTTTGGAAATGTAAAAAAAAAGGAGTGGATTGATTTTTATCATTCTAGGATGGTTGTGTCCAAACACTGCTAAGACACATTTACATGCAAATACCATATAAAAGTGAATTTTGCATCTGATGTCCCCTTTAAAGGGTATAACGTTTTTAAAAACCCAAAATAAAGTGCAAATGAGAAACTGCGATAACTGAATTAAAAGGGGTCATATGTCGTTGCTAAAAAGAACATTATTTTGTGTATCTGGTGTAATGCAATGTGTTTATGTGGTTTAAGGTTCAAAAAACACATTATTTTCCACATAATGTGCATTATTGTTTCTCCTCTATGCCCCGCCTTCATGAAACGTTCCTAGCTCATCGTTCTGAAAAGTGAGGTGTACTATGATTGGCCAGCTATCCAGTGCGTTGTGACTGGCCGAATGCATGAAGCGTGTGACGGATATGTTGCGCCCCTTAACACTGTGATGCCATGTGTCCTGGTGAGATGAGACAAAACCAATAAAACCCATTACAAACGAGGCATTTGTTGCATCCAGTGGGGACATAATTACTGATTATAATGACTTTCTGTCTGATTATAATGATACTGTCTTTTTATGCGTTGCTTATGCGTTGCGTAAACATAAAACCATGTCTGCATTTGTGATCGGAGAAACAACAAACAACAAGCTCTAATAGTTACTTTACACTGCTCAAAACTTGCATTTGAATCATCAGTGGCAAATCCTTTACATATGAAAACTTACTTACAGACTGTGTGTCAGAAGCGCCAGACTGTCCTTGCAAAGTTGGAATTGCCCGACTTTTATAGAAACAGACACCGGCATTGTAGGCTACTCTCACAGGAAACAGTCCTTGTCCTCTGCAAAATGCACAGCATACATCTGAATATTTGGGTTGAACTTTTCTGGAACGGTGTTGTAAATACCACTTAACCACTGTGTCCCCTTTTGGAAGGCCAAACAAAGTAGCTTTGGTTTCACAACGAAACACAGTGTCTCCACAACATGCCACCAGCGGCAACATTGAGAATAAAAGTTACACCTTCTTTCTTTGTGTGAACATTTGGGCAGCGTTATGCAAAATCTTCCCTCATCGTGACGTAGACATGTGGGAGCATGTTAGAATGAGCCATTTTAGGAAGGAGTGGGTGAATCTTAACTTTTATAAAGAATATCTCTTTAGATTTGAGACTTTAGTCTTTGCAACTTTACAGATCTTCTTTATGCACCAAGAGTAGTAACACTTCAAAGTGTAACAAAAAATTGAAATCGCATCATATGACCCCTTTAACTGAAATTGTCATCTATTGTACAAACTACAGTCTGAATATTAGAGCAGTCTGTGCTGAATGAACGGAAGAACAATGTCAAGAAGAAGAATTAATTAAAATACTAACAGATGTTTTGGTTTATTTTAAGCATCAACTTACAAATAACAATTAAACATTTGTGTCTAGTTTAATCTAACGTCATTTTATTTAATTTGCTAATATAGTGTCAGCCCTTGCCTTGAGGGAAATATCACCCATTGCATGAATGAAGTGTGTGACTGTATAAGTGGCTCCATCTGCTGGTGATTTAAAGAGCAGCTTCAGTTACACAGTATTGTATAATCTGCTGTCTGTATGTTCACCATGTGTTCAGACCACAGCAGATGAGTTACAGACTTTGATCTTGAAGCTAAAACATCATGGAGTTCAACCTGAACAGAATGAAGCTCTGCCATATGATCCTGACGTTGCTCGCTGTCCCAGTGTGCTTTGGGCTTTCATCAGGTAGGCATTCAGATATTTAAAAACAGGCAATCAGCAATGTGTCATTGTGTTTGTGTTTCTCATCCATGTTTACATGTTAAACCAGAGAATAAAAAAGTATTCAGACTTAGTGTGAGATTTGCTCATATGAGGAGGCCAAAGAGATCTTCACCCTGCAAACATGTCCTTGCGGGGCCCATGCTGGCTTTTTGCGGGCACAGTGGGCTAGGGTCATCCCACACCAAACCTAAACAGGCCCAGTGTGGGTTTGCCCAGGTGAGGCCAACAGCTTTGGGCTTACTGCAGGCTCTCTGTGAGGAGCCCACACTATAGGACTGCCCACATTAATCCAAAAATGGCCCAGTGTGGACCAGACATGAGCCTGTTAATAAGAATTTTGTGGGCAGTTTACTTCCTTACCACTAGGGGTGCTAGGGTTTGTAAGATTTCCCAAAAGGGGTCCTATTATGCGCTTTATCAAGGTCTTGATTTTGTTTTGGGGGTGTACTAGAACAGGCCATACTTGCCAACTTTGAGACCTCAGAATTAGGGAGATATTCAAAAGGGGGGGGGAGAAGTCTGATCTACAAAATTTGCAGGCAGCATTTCCCTTCCCCTTCGAGCTGTCCAGGATGAACGTGAATTATTTTTTCCATTCAGTTAGGAATTTGCAGGCATATTTTCTCTTTTTATTCGCCATGTCTCTTCTTTCTTCCTTTTCCCCTTCTTCTTCTGCTTCTTTTTCCGTTCTGAATTTGCCGCGCTTGACGTGAAACGGCGCCTCGGTCTGAAACGGCGCCCAGTGACGGATGGTGTAGCAATATTGTTGTCCGGGTGTAAATCGGGAGAAATTCGGGAGAAAGGTCGGCCCTGGAGATTTTCGGGAGGGGCTTTGAAATTCGGGAGTCTCCCGGAAAAATCGGGAGGGTTGGCATGTGTGGAACAGGCTCTCATACTAGGTTGTTCGAAAAACAATTTTTTTTTTTTACGTATTTTACATTATTACAACACCTCTCTCCCCAATCTGGCATGAACGGCTGGAATAGTTCCTGCAGCAAATGAAAGCCCACCTTCTGAAAAACAAAATGCACTGTGATTGGTTAGCTTGGCCAGTCTGTGCTGTGATTGGTTAGCTGGGCCAGTGTGTGTTGTGATTGACAGCACTCGGCGGGTGGTTGGGAAATGTCATGCCTCTTATCTTAGCCGTCTGCTGTGAGCTTCAGTGTAAATATTGCATCAAAATCAATTTGACCCACGATTTAATCCCGGATAATTGTAACCACTCTAAGCTCGTCTGCCTTGGGAAAGCTAGCATGTCTCTGACATAGTGATAGCACTCGATGCCTTCTCTAGTGCAGCTCAACCAGGTCTCGTCCCATTCGTCGATCTTTGTGACATCACAAATCCCGGAAAATATGCGTTGTAGTCCAAACGAGTCATTCATTGTAATTTTTGAAAAGTGATTTCTGTTAAATAAAATAGCTCCATTTGAATTGGACTTTGAGCTTTGTAACTCTGTAGATCTTTTTAATGCTCAAACAGCAACATTACAGACTAACTAAAGTTGAAAAAGCGAAAAAGCATAATAGCACCCTTTTAAGTAAAGCCATGTGGTGGAGAGAGTTAGCAATAGCAAGTAGTGATGTGAAAGTCCGGTCTTTTCTGCGAACCGGTTTTTAGTTTACTCGCCAGACTGCTATATATATAGCTTCCAGGCCAGCCCATACCACCCCTTCAGCCCCTTGGTTATCTGATGTTCTACACGAACATCGTTCTAAGCTTAGAGCTGCTGAAAGGGTGTGGCGCAAATCCAAAAATACTACTGACCTTAATGTGTACCAATCACTCCTCTCTTCCTTTTCTGCTAATGTCTCCACTGCTAAAAAGACATACTACCATAACAATATTAACAATTCGTCTAACTCTCGCATACTTTTTAAAACATTTTTCTCGCTCCTTTGTCCTCCTCCTCCCCCTCCTGCTTCATCTCTAATAGCTGACGACTTTGCCACGTTTTTCATTAATAAAATTAAAAACATCAGTGCGCAATTTTCCACACCACAATCTATCAAGCACATCTCACCAGCAAACATACACTCATTCAAATCCTTCTCTTCACTCTCTGAGGCAGAAGTCTCCAAACTTATCCTTTCTAATCATCCTACTTCTTGTCCGATTAATCCTATTCCATCTCATCTCCTTCAAGCCATTTCTCCTGCAGTTGTACCTGCACTCATTCACATCATTAACACATCCCTTCATACAGTTGTTTTCTCCTCATCATTTAGACAGGCTCGTATAACTCCACTACTTAAGAAACCCACCCTCAACCCATCTCTTTTAGAGAACTACAGACCAGTTTCCCTTCTTCCTTTCATTGCAAAAACACTTGAACGAGCTGTATTCAACCAAGTCTCTACCTTTCTCACACAGAACAACCTCCTTGACAGCAACAAATCTGGCTTCAGAAGTGGACATTCAACTGAGACTGCCTTGCTCTCAGTTGTTGAAGCCCTAAGACTGGCAAGAGCGGAATCCAAATCTTCAGTACTTATCTTGCTTGATCTATCTGCTGCTTTTGACATGGTTAACCACCAGATCCTCCTGTCAACCCTACTGACAAAAGGGCATCTCAGGAATCACACTCCAGTGGTTTGAGTCTTACCTATCAGATTGGTCCTTCAAAGTATCTTGGAGAGGTGAGGTGTCCAAGTCGCAACATCTAACTACTGGCGTGCCTCAGGGCTCAGTTATTGGACCACTTCTCTTCTCTGTCTACATGGCATCATTAGGTTCTGTCATTCAGAAACATGGCTTTTCATACCATTGCTATGCTGATGACACTCAACTCTACCTCTCATTCCATCCTGATGATCCACCGGTAGCTGCTCGCATCTCAGCTTGTCTAACAGACATTTCTTGCTGGATGAAGGACCATCACCTTCAACTCAACCTTGCCAAGACAGAACTGCTTGTGGTTCCAGCAAACCCATCGTTTCATCACAATTTTACCATCAAGTTAGGCACATCAACCTTCACAGCTCCTTCAAAAACAGCTAGAAACCTTGGAGTTATGATTGATGATCAACTAACTTTCTCAAACCACATTGCTAAAACTGTCTGGTCCTGCAGATTTGCTTTATTCAACATTAAGAAGATCAGGCCCTTTCTTTCAGAACATGCTTCACAACTCCTTGTTCAAGCTCTTGTTCTGTCCAGGCTGGACTACTGCAATGCTCTTTTGACAGGTCTTTACAATTAATCCAGAACGTGGCAGCAAGATTAATTTTTAATGAGCCGAAAAGAATGCACGTCACACCTCTGTTTATCAGTTTGCACTGGTTACCTATAGCTGCTCACATAAAATTCAAGGCATTGATGTTTGCATACAAAACCACCACTGGCTCTGCACCCCTTTACCTAAATTCATTACTTCAGACTTATATGCCCTCTAAAAGCTTGCGTTCTGCAAGTGAACGTCGCTTGATTGTGCCATCCCAAAGAAGCACAAAGTCACTTTTATGGACTTTTAAATTAAATGTTCCCTCCTGGTGGAATGACCTGCCCAACTCAATCCGAGCAGCTGAGTCCTTAGCCATCTTCAAGAATCGGCTTAAAACACATCTCTTCCATCTTTATTTGACCCTCTAACTTTTGCACTCACTATTCTAATTCTATTTAAAAAAAACAAAAAAAAAAACTAACTACCTTTTTAATCTTTTTGTATTCTATCTATTTTCTTTTCATTTATTCTTTTCATTTATTATACAATTATAAAAAAAACATTTTATTCACAATAGAATATAGATAACATATCAAATGTTGAAAGTGAGACATTTTGAAATGTCATGCCAAATATTGTCTCATTTTGGATTTCATGAGAGCTACACATTCCAAAAAAGTTGGGACAGGTAGCAATAAGAGGCCAGAAAAGTTAAATGTACATATAAGGAACAGCTGGAGGACCAATTTGCAACTTATTAGGTCAATTGGCAACATGATTGGGTATAAAAAGAGCCTCTCAGAGTGGCAGTATCTCTCAGAAGTCAAGATGGGCAGAGGATCACCAATTCCCCCAATGCTGCGGCGAAAAATAGTGGAGCAATATCAGAAAGTAGTTTCTCAGAGAAAAATTGCAAACAGTTTGAAGTTATCATCATCTACCGTGCATAATATCATCGAAAGATTCAGAGAATCTGGAACAATCTCTGTGCGTAAGGGTCAAGGCCGGAAAACCATACTGGATGCCCGTTATCTTCAGCCCTTAGACCGCACTGCATCACATACAGTAATGCTACTGTAATGGAAATCACAACATGTGCTCAGGAATACTTCCAGAAAACATTGTCGGTGAACACAATCCACCGTGCCATTCGCCGTTGCCAGCTAAAACTCTATAGGTCAAAAAAGAAGCCATATCTAAACATGATCCAGAAGCGCAGGCATTTTTTCTGGGCCAAGGCTCATTTAAAATAGATTGTGGCAAAGTTGAAAACTGTTCTGTGGTCAGACGAATCAAAATTCAAAAAGTTATTTTTGGAAAACTGGGACGCCATGTCATCTGGACTAAAGAGGACAAGGACAACCCAAGTTGTTATCAGCGCACAGTTCAGAAGCCTGCATCTCTAATGGTATGGGGTTGCATGAGTGTGTGTGGCATGGGCAGCTTACACATCTGGAAAGGCACCATCAATGCTGAAAGGTATATCCAAGTTCTAAAACAACATATGCTCCCATCCAGACATCGTCTCTTTCAGGGAAGACCTTGCATTTTCCAACCTGACAATGCCAGACCACATACTGCATCAATTACAACATCATGGCTGCGTAGAAGAAGGATCTGGGTACTGAAATGGCCAGCCTGCAGTCCAGATCTTTCACCCATAGAAAACATTTGGTGCACCATAAAAAGGAAGATGCGACAAAGAAGACTTAAGACAGTTGAGCAACTAGAAGCCTGTATTAGACAAGAATGGGACAACATTCCTGTTCCTAAACTTGAGCAACTTGTCTCCGCAGTCCCCAGACGTTTGCAGACTGTTATAAAAAGAAGAGGGGATGCCACACAGTGGTAAAAATGGCCTTGTTCCAACTTTTTTGAGATGTGTTGATGCCATGAAATTGAAAATCAACTTATTTTTCCCTTAAAATTATACATTTTCTCAGTTTAAACATTTGATATGTCACCTATGTTGTATTCTGAATAAAATATTGAAATTTGAAACTTCCACATCACTGCATTCTGTTTTTATTCACAATTTGTACAGTGTCCCAACTTTTTTGAAACAGGGTTTGTAATAAAAATTTTGTAATTTGCGCATTAAGGCCCCGATATACTTCAAACGAAATTGAAGAACGATTTGAAACAAAGTTTGTTTCGAGTTCATTTCGGCAGTTCGAAACAGCTGACCAAAGCAAACTTTCTGGGGTAGTTTGTTTCGGCTCCTAAACACCTTTGAGTTTCCATTGTTCCGTGGCGGTTAAGTAATCGGTGGGTGTGTTCTGAAACTCCACTTTCTTTGACGTGCATTTTTTTTCCCCAGTTCGTTTTTCATTCAACAGAGGTCGGGCAAGAGAGAACAATGTTTCCGGCCTAGTCACTAGCAACATGAATACACTAGAGTGTCAAATAGCTGAGCTGGCACAAATATATCTGCACCTGTACGATCACTCGCAGAGAGACTTTAAAGGTTCAGAGAAAGCATTAATTCCTAGAAAGAAATTGCAACGGAGCTTGGTGTCGATGACCCGGAGTTATGCAAAAAGCAACGCAGAGAAACATCCGAGACAAGTTTTCCAAAACCATGAAAAGAATGAAAGGAAAGAGAAAAGATATAAGATAGCAAGTACCAAATACATGTTTCACCAAATAAATGTTACACCATACTGCTGCTGCTGGTCTTTGTTTGTTTTTTTTTTTTGGGGGGGGGGGGGGGGGGGGGCAGGTAGTATACAAAAAAAAGACATGTGTATGATTTTTTTTTGTTTTAAAAATCTGTGAGGGACAGATACAGTACTGTGAGGGTACAAATGTCATGATCAATAGGTACAAAACAGTATGAACCGCAGAAGCACAGCTTTGTTTTCTTTTGTATCACTTTAAATAAGGCAACTCTCCAAATCTTTCTTTCTTTCTTTTTTTTAAACTGTTTATTTTCATATTTTCTTCTTACCATATACAGAAAAAAAGAACAAGAGAACTTTAAAAAAAAAAAAACTTTCAATCCATATTAATACATGTTATTGCTTGCCAATCACATCCAAAATAATCTTTAAGGGGAAACAAATCATTTACAAAAGTATCCAGAGTTCCATCCAGTACATTATGCCGTCTTTCATATGGTAACAGTGCCAAGAGTTTTTCACGCCAAAGAGTTACAGTAGGAGGGTGTTCTTTAATCCAAACATGAAGTATGGAAAGGCGAGCAGCATAAAGCATTATAGACGTTGTTTTTGTTTCCAGTACACAATTGTTTACACCAAGGATACACAATCTGGGATCCAGTGGTACTTTAATCCCAAAAGATCTTTCAATTTCCTGAACCACCGAAGACCAGAATGATGCAATTAAAGGACAGGTCCATATTAAGTGGAAATAAGTTCCAGTTTCCCTTTTACACTTCAAACTAAATTTTGTACGTGTCATATTTACTTCGAGCTAAAGGAGTCACATGCAGCTTGTTAATAATTTTATATTGTACTTCATATGATTTGTTTAATTTGGTAATTTGTCTTGCATGATCTAATACTTTGCTCCATATCGGTTCTTCCAGTATAACACCAAAATCAAGTTCCCAACTTTGTTTAATATTTATTGAACCTTTATTATTTGCTGTAACTTGGTCATAAATATATGTAATTGTTTTACTTTTCAGTGCAGCTGCCTTTAATAAAATACTATCAAGCACATTCGTTTTTCCCACCTTGTTTATAATATTCGATAGAACAAGGTAACTTCTCATTTGTAAATATCGAAAGAAATGGACTTGGGAAATATTAAACTCATACTGTAATTGTTGGAAAGACTTAAGAACATCGTCTGCGTAAACATCTAATATTCTTGTGATACCAGCTTCTCTCCACTCATTAAAACCAGCATCGATACAGGTATGTCTAAAATCTGGATTATTAGCAATAGGAGCCAACAATTATTACTACTACAAGTATTTGTCAAGCCCAAAATATTTACGAACAGCACTGAGAGATTTACAGATATTTTTCAATATATAATTTTTCTTAATCTTGGTATATATTTTTGTGAAACATATAAACGGAAGGTGTTATAATTGAACCCTATCCAGACCTATACCTTCCAAATCTGGAAAGCAAAAAATTCTTTTTTTAATCCACTCCTTTTTTTAATCCACCATTTTAAAATGTAAAATTTGGGATGCCAAGTCCTCCTTTTTTAATTTGGTAGTTGAAGCTTTCGAAATTCCATCCTTGGCCTTTTGTTATTCCACACAAATACTCCTCCCGTGCTGTGTATTTTTGTAAATATTTTGGATGGAATATAAATTGGCAGCATTTGGATAATATACAACAGGGGAGGGAGAACATTCATCTTGATTATGGCTATGCGGTCCAATAAAGATAATGAAAGATTAGTCTATCTTAGAAGGTCAGTTTTTATTTTTGCTATTACAGGTAAAAGATTATGTTTTATCAGATTTGAAAGATCTGCACTAAAATATATACCAAGATATTTAAATCCTTTTGTGGTCACTTTAAAAGGTTGATAGCTTAATGAGATTATTCTATCGCCAAGCGGGAAAGCTAAGGATTTTTCGTAGTTTATTTTATATCCTGAAAACTTACTGAAGTTTTCAATCATTTTTGTTAGTAAAGGGATAGATTTGGTAGGATTCTTCAAAAATAGAAGTACATCATCGACATAAAGTGATATCTTGTGGGAACTGCTTTCTGTTTCAATGCCCTCTATCTCCTCACTCATTCTTATTGATAACACCAATGGCTCAATAACCAAGTTAAATAAGAGAGGGGACAAAGGGCATCCTTGTTTTGTTCCTCTCTCCAACGAGAATGCCTCTGATGTAGTTCCATTAATCAAAAGAGCTGCCTGAGGATTTGTATACAATAATTGAATCCAGTTAATGAAACTTTCATTAAATGAAAATTCTTTTAAAACTCTAAATAAATACTTCCATTCAACGCGATCAAAAGCTTTTTCTGCGTCCAATGCTATGACCACTGCCTTTTCTTTTTTATATGCTACATACTGTAATATCCCAAGCAGTCGTCTTACATTGGCGCTAGACTGTTGCATCTTAATGAAGCCTGTTTGATCGCTAGAGACTAATTTATGTATTACATTATTTAATCACATTGCCAAGACACTTGCTAAACTCTTTGAATCTGTATTTTGAATTGATAATGGTCTATATGATGCAGGATTTTCTGGATCCTTGTGATCTTTTGGTATTAATGAAATAATAGATTGCTGCATTGTCTTTGGCAATTTCTTCTCATCATAAGCATACTGAAACATTCTTGTAAGTAAAGGAGCTAAGAAATCCACAAAGGTTTTGTAGACCTCTGCTGGAAAACCATCTGGACCACATGCTTTTCCATACTTTAGAGAATTTATTGTCTTTTTCACGTCATCGACTGTAATTTTAGCACCAAGTGACAGATTATCCTGCAAATCAAGTTTAGGTTACTTAAGCTTCTGAAAAAACAAAGTCATATCCCTTTCACTATCTGTATTCTCAGATTTGTACAAATCTCCAAAGAATCCTTTAAACATGTTTGTTATTTCCCGTGATGAATAAACCAATTTACCACTTTCATCTCTTATTTTGGATATTACGGACTTACGTTTTTTAATATTAATTAAGCTTGTTAAATATTTTGCAGATCTATGACTATCATACTGTTTATACTTTTGTAAAAATAATTCTCTTTCTGTTTTTTGAATTTCCAATTAATTGAGTGCTGTTTTTAGCAGCCATAACCTGATCCCAGCTTTCAACGGAAAGACTGTGCTTATGTTTAGTCTCAGCCTCTTGTAATTTTGACTCTAGTCTTTTTTGTTCATAAATAATTTTCCTTTTCTTAGCAACACAGTATGAAATCATCAAGCCTCAAAGATAGGCTTTTGTTGTTTCCCATACATTTGCCGGATCAGTATCATCGTTATTATTAATTTCTAGAAAATGCATTAAATTTGTTTTAGTTTTGTTACAGAAATTAAAATCAGATAATATCGATCTATTAGGCCTACACTGACAGATATTTTTATTCTTATATAAACAAGTAAATGTAACCTCAAGTTTAATTGGGGCATGATCCAACAAATGTATATTTCCAATGGTGCTTTGTTTTATTAATTCCAATATTATTTTAGTAACCAGAAAAAAATCAATTCTTGTATATGTTTTATGAGGATTTGAAAAAAAGTATAGTCCTTTTCTCCAGGGTGCATATGTCTCCATACGTCAACCAAATCAACCTCATCAACCATTTGTTGCAGAGCTCGCTGTCTAGGAGTTTGTTTTGAACTAGTCATCTTTTATTTATTTATATAGCGCTTTAAACAAAAAAGATTGCGTCAAAGCAACTGAACAACAATAATTAGGAAAACAGTGTCAATAATGCAAAATGACAGTTAAAGGCAGTTCATCATTGAATTCAGTGATGTCATCATGCAGCTCAGTTCAGTTTAAATGGTATCTGTGCAATAATTTGCAATCAAGTCAACGATATCACTGTAAATGAAGTGTCCCCAACTAAGCAAGCCAGAGGCGACAGCGGCAAGGAACCAAAACTCCATCAGTGACAGAGTGGAGAAGAAAAAACCTTGGGAGAAACCAGGCTCAGTTGGGGGGCCAGTTTCTCCTCTGACCAGACGAAAACCAGCAGTTCAATTCCAGGCTGTAGCAAAGTCAGATTGTGCAGAAGAATCATCTGTTTCCTGTGGTCTTGTCCCGGTGGTCGTCTGAGACAAGGTCTTTACAGGGGATCTGTATCTGGGGCTCTAGTCCTGGTCTCCGCTGTCTTTCAGGGCTGTAGAGGTCATTTTCAGGTGCAGATCCACCATCTGGGCTGGATACATACTGGATCTGGTGGCTACGGTGACCTCGGAATAAGAGAGAAACAGACTAATATGAGCGTAGATGCCATTCTTCTAACGATGTAGCAAGTACATCGGGTGTTATGGGAAATGTTCCCGGTTCCGGTTTACCTATTTAATGCAGCCTTAAAATCCTTTAACGGATTTGAATATTAGAAGTGTATTAGTTTGTTATGTGTAAGCCAGGTTAAAGAGATGGGTCTTTAATCTAGATTTAAACTGCAAGAGTGTGTCTGCCTCCCGAACAATGTTAGGTAGGTTATTCCAGAGTTTGGGCGCTAAATAGGAGAAGGATCTGCCACCCGCAGTTGACTTTGATATTCTAGGTATTATCAAATTACCAGAGTTTTGAGAATGGAGCGGACATGGAGGACTATAATTTTTACAAGAGCTCATTCAAATACTGAGGTGCTAAACCATTCAGGGCTTTATAAGTAATAAGCAAGATTTTAAAATCTATACGATGTTTGATAGGGAGCCAGTGCAGTGTTGACAGGACCCGGGCTAATATGATCATACTTCCTGGTTCTGGTAAGAACTCTAGCTGCTGCATTTTGGACTAACTGGAGTTTGTTTACTAAGCGTGCAGAACAACCACCCAATAGAGCATTACAATAGTCTAACCTTGAGGTCATAAACGCATGGATTAACATTTCTGCATTTGACACTGAGAGCATAGGCCGTAATTTAGATATATTTTTGAGATGGAAAAATGCAGTTTTTACAAATGCTAGAAACGTGGCTTTCTAAGGAAAGGTTGCTATCAAATAGCACACCTAGGTTCCTAACTGATGACGAAGAATTGACAGAGCAGCCATCAAGGCTTAGACAGCGTTCTAGGTCATTACATTCAGAGCTTTTAGGCCCTATAATTAACACCTCTGTTTTTTCAGAATTTAGCAGTAAGAAATTACTTGTCATCCAGTTTTTTATGTCGACTATGCATTCCGTTAGATTTTTTCAAATTGGTATGTTTCGCCGGGCCACGAAGAAATATAGAGCTGAGTATCATCAGCATAACAGTGAAAGCTAACACCGTGTTTTCCTGATGATATCTCCCAAGGGTAACATGTAAAGCGTGAAGAGTAACGGCCCTAGTACTGAGCCTTGCGGTACTCCATACTGCACTTGTGAACGATATGATACCCTCTTCATTCACTGCTACGAATTGATGGCGGTCATATAAGTACGATTTAAACCATGCTAATGCACTTCCATTAATGTTCTAGTCTATGCAAAAGAATAGTGTGGTCAATAGTGTCGAACACAGCACTAAGATCCAATAGCACTAATAGAGAGATACAACCACGATCAGATGATAAGAGCAGGTCATTTTGTAACTCTAAGGAGAGCAGTCTCAGTACTATGATACGGTCTAAATCCTGACTGGAAATCCTCACAGATACCATTTTTCTCTAAGAAGGAATATAATTGTGAGGATACTACCTTTTCTAGTATCTTGGAAAGAAAAGGGAGATTCGAGATCGGACTATAATTAACTAGTTCTTTGGGGTCAAGTTGTGGTTTTTTGATGAGAGGCTTAATAACAGCCAGTTTAATAAAAAACTAGTGATGGTGGGCCTTTTATTTAAAATATTATTCATTACACAGTTCCAATCTCCACCAACAATCATATAAGGACAGTGATACTTGAACAGTAAATCAGTCAGTTTAGTAAAGAATGTAGGATCGAGGTCAGGGGCAGCATATACATTTAGGATAGTGACTTTCTCTCCATATAAAACCCTATGCAACAAAACCTCTTTCATCAATTTCATCATAATTGATATTAATGGGCAATTTTTTATGCACCAGTATTGCCACCCCTCTGCTTTTACTATTAAATGTGGAAGAGTACATGTGTCCAACCCAGTCTTTTCTAAGTTTTTTATGTTCATTTTCGGTCAAATGTGTCTCCTGCAACATTGCAACTGAAACATTCTCCTTTCTCAGAAGTGTAATTATCCTATTCCGTTTGACTGGATTTTTACACCCTTTAATATTAAATGAACAAAAATTTACTGGTAAAGCCATTGCATCATAGGCATAAAATATCTAATAATTTCCCCAATATGCAAGGTATTGTACATAACAATAATTATGGATCCCCTTTGGTATTTAACTAAAAAAACAAAACAAACAAAAGAATAAAAATAGAAAAAAAAGAAAAGAAAAAAATAACCCCAAAATATGGGCCAAAATACCAGACCACACAAGGCTGGTATTAGCCACATTTGAACCTTACCCAGAGTGGTCTTGTCTGCTTTAATAACAAAGATAAATAAAAAGAAAATCGGTCCTATATTTTTAGTTCATACACAGACATTCATGAAAAAATAAATATCTACAGAAGGCTGCTAGGCCTCTTTGAGCGACCATTAGAGATGCAATACATGTCAGAGTTATGAAGTCATGGAGGAGGCGCTAGATTTATCCAAGTCATTGAGAAATTTCTGCATGTCTGACGCAGTCTCGAAATGCTTTCGTACTCCCATGAAGTCTGTTTTTTCAATAAGCGAATTTAAAGGGTATACAATAAATAAAATGCCAAACGAACATACAATAATAAACCTTTGTTTTTATCAAAAAAAATCATGACACCACATGAAATATAAAAAGGTGTAACAATTTATCCAGTTTAATATAATAAATGAACACTAATAAAATAAAGTAATAAACTGACTCCAATATTTTTTTTCCACATCATCCTGAAGTTTTACAGACTATGAGCCATTCACGACTGATTATGGTTCTTTTGTATTGCAAACATGATACTTGACTCTGAACTGCTGCTAACCATTATTCTTTTGTCTATAATATTCTGACCATTGGTGCCCGTCTCACACCTAGATTGCCTACACCTCATCATTTCATTGTTGTTGTGTTTAGGGGATACGTGCAAGAGTCACGAGTCATGTTTTCATTCATCTACACCCCGCCTCCAGCAGCGCAGAGGTGTCGGAATGTTCAAAAACAGTATACCGTAATTCAGCCTTTTCGAACTTCTTTTTGCTCCCAAATGAAGAACAAAAACTAACTTTGTTTGAAGTATACCAGGGCGTTTAGTTCCGCCAACTACTGGAGTTCTTAAAAGCTCAAGAATTCCAAAGTAAAGCTGTTATTTTGACTAGGGCTGCACGATTATGACAAAAATCATAATTGTCGATTATTCCCTTGAAATCGTAATTGCGATTATTAATTACAATAATCACAATTTACATTGAATGATGTTTATACTATTGTTTGATGCAACTGCATGCCGTATTTTATATGAAAATAAACAAGCTGAAAACAACTGAAAAACTTTTAGTGCTTTTATATAGTATTAAGCTTCAAATGTCAACTATACATCGGATTAGTTTCTTATTTAAATTATAAAAAAAACTAAAAATATGAATGGTATTATAGTGTTATACTAAAACTAAAATTAAAACAATGGAAAATCCCCTTAAGATAACATGTAGAAAGAAAAAAAAAGTTGGATTTTGAACGATTAATTGCCGCTTTGAACAATTACGTATTTGTGGCATCCATAATTGTTATCGCGATTAGAAATTTCGATTAATTGTGCAGCCCTAATTTTGACAGGAAAATACAACAAAGAATATAATTTTCAAGTAGCACGTCAATTCTCTCTCTCTCTCTTTCTCTCTCTCTAGCTATCTATCTCTCTCTCTGGGTGTGTGTAAGACAAAGTGACAGTGAGTCGTGCGCCTTCACACTAGAGTTTACGGTAGGCCTGCGTCAAATAGAGGTGCATTGCACATACATTCATATAAACTGAAAAATATAACAGATCGCTTCGCTTGCGAGTGTTCGGCGAGTGAAAATATATCTGTGCTAAACTGTCACTTAGCAATTTTGACACATAGATTCATGCTTTACAGTCATAAATGCATTCAGTGTGAATTTGAAACATATTTCCAAAAGAAAACCAATTAGAGCTTTATCAAAAAGTCAAAATAATCACTAATTAAAGGTGTGACAAAATGTCTAGACATATGGCAAAAAAATTTAATAAAAAAATCTTGTGTCCAGGGATTTTTTTTTTTTTTTTTTTGCCATGCATTGGTCACAGAGCTCATTGCAGTGGTGCCTCAGGTGCTGAAATGGATTTGTTGCGCCAGTTTCACACGTACTCCATCTGCAGTGTGTATACAGTATGTGTATGCGGTGCAGAAGCAGCATGAACTCATTTTGCTTTTGCACAGGACACATTTGCAGTCTGCTCCTGATCCATGGCTGTTTACCACAAACACAACATTTATCCATTATTTTGATTTCAAATCCAAACATTGTTTCTGAAAATGCTTTTTCAGCATTGTGATTCTACTTTATCTCAGTACAGTAATACAATCTTTCATAGACATATTCACATTTAAACTCAATAAATATAACTTTGCTTTCCTACCTCATGAGTAGCATCTATTATTGGCTTGTTTATCTAAAAGTGCACTTTTCCTTGTTTTAAATATAGCCAAAAAAACATGTGTAGACTGTGAAACAGTAGAAATTGATCATATGCATTTATTATGTAATTACTACATTTCCTTGTCAATCCATGTTAATTTTTAACATGAAACATTCGCTGTCACTTTAATTCAGTGTTTGCACTGCAGCACAGCAGAAATTGACTCTGTTCTGCCCTCTTATCAAACGCTGTGCTTGATCTGGCAGACAGATAGGGCCTTCCAATAACAACAGAAGCAAGGAATCTTTTCTCCAGCTTTACTATCAGTCTTGGAATAACGTAAAACTGTAAACACACAAAAAAAGCATACAGAAATATAAGCATGTAAATCAATAAAGTGATCACATAAGACATAATAAACTCTTTACACAGAGAATGACTAGCATCGCATCATTAGAAATATATTGCACAATTTGTACGATAAAGGCAATAAGATTAACATCTGGCATATAAAGTATAAAGAATTAACTAAACATGCTTGCATAGAATCACAATATAGAAATGTTTTCATACCGAATGTGCCTTCGGATCAACTAAAATCGGGGAATGATAGCAGTCATAACCGCATGGAATTCTCTACTGCTGCTGGAGATCTGGCTCATAATTATGACGTTGTCATATAACGACTCTACAACCTGGCATGCAGTACCCAACTTTGAACAGAGGAGGGCGCCTAACTATAACCTTTAAAATAGACTAAATATCAAATGTTCTTGTAGAACAGCACACTCCCCGTCTGGTATTCAGGGAATGCCAAACATAAACTCCAGTTTAACTGAATGTTCTATTCAGAGTCTTCCTGAAGGAGAAGTACTATCTCATTGATTGGTCTCAGGAGCAATTTAGGTCCCTCTTTTCCAATGATTTTTACTTGAACCTTTCAAACTCTCCCATCTTTGCTGGGATAAGTTTCTGTTATGATGCCCAAGGGCCAGTCATTCCATCTGGATTGGGAGTCTTTAAGCAGAACTATGCATCCTTTAGAAATGTTGGGTTGTTGCTGTTGCCATTTTCGTCTATGCTATTGGGTTGCAAGGTACTGTTTACGCCATCTGTCCCAGAAGGTACTTGCTAGGCTTTGCACCATACGCCACTGTTGTTTGTACAGGTCATGTTTTCCAAAGTCCCCAGGTGGAACTGAGCAAGTACCGGTCTTTTGGATAAGTAGTGTGGCAGGTGTTAGGATGACCAGTTGACACAGGAATCAATGGTCTGTTGTTTATAATGGCAGTGACTTCAGCCATAAAGGTGGTGAGTACTTCGCGCGTGAGTTTGGAGGATGTCATCTGAAGAAGCATAGAATCCAAGATCCTGCGTGTAAGCCCAATTATCCTTTCCCACGCACCGCCCATGTGCGACGAATGCAGAGGATTGAATGTCCATATACAGCCGTGATTGGAACAGAAATTGTTTTAGCACCTTTTCATCCACATTAGAAGGAATTTGCAAGTCTTTACAAGCTCCAATGAAATTGGTGCCTCTATCGGAGCGAATTTGTTTCACAGGACCCCGGATAGCCAAAAACCTCCTTAAGGCATTAATGAAGCTGGAGGTATTTAGGGACTGAATCACTTCTATATGAATGGCTCTGATATTTAGACATGTGAATAGCACTGCCCATCTTTTGCTTTCTGCATGTCCGCCTCTTGTCTTATGAGCAGATACTGACAAGGGGCCAAACACATCCAGTCCCACATGTGTGAAGGGAGGCTCTGTGCTGAGTTTGTCAGCAGGCAGATCCGCCATTTTTTGCGTCTCACAGCCCCTCCTGAGTCTCCGGCATACAACACAGGAATGGATGAGACTGCTCACACGTCTTTTGCCTCCTATTATCCAATAGCCGGCACATCTAATTGCTCCCTCTGTAAAGTGGCGACCCTGATGATGTGTTTGCTCATGAAAATGTCGAATTAGCAGTGCTGCTACATGACTTTTACCCGGTATAATAAGAGGTCTCTTCTCTTCAGAGCTTAGATTCGCTTTAATCAGACGACCTCCAACTCTCAGCAATCCACTTTGATCGATGCAAGGGTCTAATTTCCGAAGCATACTAGCTTTTGGAAGTGGTTTGTTTTGTCTAAGACACCGCATTTCATTTGCGTATGTATCCTGCTGTATCTCTCGTACAATAATCTCCTTACTCTGAAGTATTATGTCTGCACTCAGAGGAAATTTACAACAGTGCCATCCCTTGTATGTGGGAGGGTTGTCATTTTGATCTCGCTTGTAAGAGCGCACAATGTGAATCAGTTTGCCAATAGCTCTGATCAAACGATTCCAGTCAGAAAAGCATTCAAATCGAATTTGACAGCAATTTCTGCAGTGATGGTTTCCATTATGTTCACAGCTAACACCGCTGCACTAGAGTTCTAGACTAGGTATGGTGAGTTCTGGTTGTGGTGCTAACCTCGCTTTGCCAAGGATGAATCCTGTATGTATGACTATTACCATATGCGTCAGTCATCTTAAGGTAAGCGAACTGCTGCAATTACTCTCTCAGAAGCGTCAGAGAATACAGAGAGCTCTATGAACTTGGCACCTAACAAGGATTGTAGGATGTAGGTCCATAGCTTCTTGGGACTTGAACATGTTGTTAATCCCTCAAGGAATCTCTCCATATTTCCCACTGCTCTCGCTTGTTCGCAGGTGCATCCCAATCAGTAGTATCCACAGTTAATTGCCTTAGCAGTATTTTGCCTTGAACTGTGATTGAAGCCACAAATCCTAGTGGGTCGTACAAGCTGTTTATCACTGCTAGCAGTCCACGCCTAGTGTAAGGCCTTCTTTCATTTTGAACATGGAAGTTGAAGCAGTCTGTGTCCAAACTCCAAAGTAGGCCGAGACTGCGCTGCATAGGAAGTGAACTGACACCTAAATCCAGTTCTTTCAATGAGTTGGCGTAATGGGATGGGAAAGCTCTTATGACTTCCTTGCTGTTTGAAGCCAGCTTGTGTAACTTCAAATTGGACACTGCCAGCATTTCCTGTGTCATTTTTAGCAAGTTGATTGCCATCTCTGGGGAGGGTAAGGACTTCAATCCATCATCCATATAAAAGTCTTGCTCCACAAATTGTAGAGCGTCTTGACCAAATTCTTTTTCTCCTTCTTGAGCCGCGCGACGAAGACAGTAAATGGCCACTGCCGGAGAGGGACTGTTCCCAAATACGTGTACCTTCATACGGTATTCTGTGACCTCATTATCTGGGTTATTTTTACGAAACCACAGGAACCTGAGGTAGTTCCTGTCTGCAGGTCGAACTTTAAAGCAGTGGAACATTTGTTGAATGTCTACCATCAAGGCAACATGCTCTTTGCGAAACGCATGAGGACTCCGAGGAGATTGTTATTGAGATCAGGACCCGACAAGAGAACCTGGTTGAGTGATATACCTTTGCACGGAGCACTCGAATCGAAGGCTACTTGGATCTGGGATGGCTTTTTAGGATGGAATACGCCAAATGAAGGTAAATACCAACACTGTTCATTGGGACTAATTACAGGGGCAATTTCCGTTAAGGCGTTCTACAGCTTGTGAACGATTTTTTGGGAGATATCGTCTTGGCTGCTTGAATGGAAGTGGAGCAACCCATGAATTTTCTTCGTCTTTGTAAACCTCTCTATCCATAATCTGCAGGAAAAGTTGGTCTTCGATAGAGAAAGCTCTTCCCTCATCATCTTTAGTTGTTTGGAATACGTCCCATTCTGTTAATTTTGGTGTGTTCTCCCTAATAAGAGATCTAATGCATGATACATACTAAGATCTCTCTTTCACATGATAATTGTTTTGGACATGGGTGGAAGTATGTAGGCTGACCATTTCTCCAGAATGCTGGTGCGGTAAGCTCCAACGAAGGTATGTTTATGAACCTTCCCAAGGCACATATCCCCAAAAACTAACCATCCTAAATCTAATTTTTCTGCGCAAAAGGGGCATCCGATGGACCATTCACTTGCTTGTGGGCTTTGTGAACTCTGATGATGTCCCTGCCTAACAGAAGAATAATAGGAGCATGATGATCAGGCTCTGGAATGTACTTCGCAATATTTTTTTAAGTGTCTATGCTTACTAATCATTTCTGGAGTGGGAATTTCTGAGTGATTGTCTGGAATCTCATTGCACTCAAGAAGCACTGGTAAGGGTAAGACTATGCTTCCATCAAGGGGATTTCCACTTGAAAGCCTCATGCTAGCCTGCCTTCTGTTTCAACCCTGCCTGCACATGTTTTGAGAGTATAGGCTACATTGCACTCTGTAATACCAAACAGATTGAAGGATTCTGATCTTGCAAGCGATCTGTTGCTTTGATCGTCTAGTATCACATATGTTTTGACTGCTTTTTCTGGTTGGTCTTCAGGAAATACTTTCACAAGACATACCTTGGAGCATGAGCGTGGGAGTTGATTGCCTCCACATACCTCTGTACAATCTGAGGAAACTTCCGATTCCACAGGTTCGTCCTCACTCACTTTGTGAACCTCCAATGTAGGGGTTTTTGGATCAATCGTCCATGGTGCGGGGGCCTGGATGGAGTGCTGCTATGTGGGTAAGGCTGCCGCATTCTGACACTTAATGACCTGATCACAGTTATTTGCCATGTGTAAATCGAGCTGCAACATTTGAAGCATATACCTTGTTGTTTTTGAGCAATGATTTCCTCTCTTCCATAGATTTCATTCTGAATCCTCGACATCTGGACAGAGGGTGAGGCTTATCGTGCAAAAAGCACTGTTTTGCTGGGTTTGCCTTGTTTTTGGGTTCACTAGTAGCTGATGGATTCTCAGAAGAGACTTGAGTCTTGTGTGTCGTGACAGCTCTAAGAAATGCAGGTTTGTTTGGTCTGCGAGATTCTTCCTGTTTCGTTGTAAGGGAGAAACTTGGATCATTGCGCATTTTAGCTTGCTGACGTACAAAATCTACTAGGAGCTTGAAGGGTGGAAAAGAAACCCTGTAGTCCTCTTTATATTTAGATCCACTGTGAGCCACTTTTCTTGTAAGCTGAATGGCAGTTTCTGTATTATCGGATTAACTCCTCGTGGTGTGTCCAGATAGGAAAGACCCATCAGATCGCCATCCTGCTTAGCTGCTTGGATCTCCATTAACACATCTCCTAACTCTCGCAATCTATGATTATCTCTGTTCGCTATTCTTGCGAAATTTTCCAATCTTTTGAAGAGAGAATTCTCTATCATTTCCGGCGAGCCATATGTTTCGTAAAGTCTGTCCCAGACCAGACTGAGCCCTTGTAATGGATGATTAATGTGAACAGCTCTAATTCGTCTCGCATGCTCTGCTGACTCTCGTCTCGCCCTAGCCATTTAACTAGCAAGTCCATCTCCTCGCTTGGTGAGAGGGTTAAGGTCCTTAGTGGCATTTATGAAGGATGCCCTCCATGCTCTAAAGGTCTCTGGCTGATCATTCAACTGTGAAGGCCAGTAGACACTAATTCACGTCTTGCGATAAAATTGACGACATCAGACATTTGATTATTTTGCATACAGATTACCTAGATATGGTGTCCAGCCTTGTGAGGGGGTAGCTGACTGAGTCTGAGAATAGTCAAGTGTCACTCGCCTGTCTTGGCGCCTTTCCTCACTGCCTTGAAACGCTGCAGATGGTGGGTGATAGATGTCTGGAGGTGACCGGGAGTATGCCTCATGCTGAACTGGGAGTGTAAAGCATACATCCGCGGATTGCGAAATGGCAGGGTACTGCACACTCTCTGCATCAACAGGCTGAGACCTGGGTGGAGTGGCATAAAAATTACACTGACCTTCCTGCTGCGAATACGAATCAGTGGTCTGTGTTTGTTGCACTTGTTGCACTTCTGAAACGCTTATGCCTCTGTTGTCATAAAATGGCCCATGCAGCACTGGCATTTGTGAATCTACAACACTATCTGTATGTTCTGATATGTAGGCCTGTGTGCGATCAGTTGCGTCCTCTATAGGTAACTCTATATATACTTGATTTCCCTCTGCTTCCTAGCTCTGCAGCCGTTTCTAAGGCCTCTGCTTTCGCTTGTATGGCAGCAGCTCTCTTTTCCAGCCTTAAAGTCTCTAATGATGCTTCAAGCTGTGCTTGTTGTATTTTCAGTTCACTTTCTTTCTTAGCAAATGCTATTTCCGCCTTAGATGCTTCCGCCTCTGCTCTCGCCATTGTGGTGGCTGTGGTAACAGCTGATGAACCACGTGAATGTCGAGACGAACATGATACATTTGAAGCCCTCTTCAGCGATCCAGACTTAGACATCATGGAGAGAAGATCGACTTGTAAGCTGGCTTGCTCCCCGCCGTAGAATCAGAACTGGAAGTTGCTCACTGAAGAAATTCGTTTTACTGTTCTGCCCTCTTATCAAATGCCCTGCTTGATCTGGCAGACAGATAACGCCTTCCAATAACAACAGAAGCAAGGAATCTTTTCTCCAGCTTTACTATCAGTCTTGGAATAACGTAAAACTGTAAACATACAAAAAAAGCACGCAGAAATATAAGCATGTAAATCAATAAAGTGATCACATAAGACATAATAAAATCTTTACACAGAGAATGACTAGTATCGCATCATTAGAAATATATTGCACAATTTGTACGATAAAGGCAATAAGATTTACATCTGGCATATAAAGCATAAAGAATTAACTAAACATGCCTGCATAGAATCACAATATAGAAATGTTTTCATACGGAATGTGCCTTCGGATCAATTTAAATCAGGCAATGATAGCAGTCATAACCGCATGGAATTCTCTACTGCTGCTGGAGATCTGGCTCATAATTATGACGTTGTCATATAACGACTCTACAACCTGGCATGCAGTACCCAACTTTGAACAGAGGAGGGCGCCTAACTATAACCTTTAAATTAGACTAAATATCAAATGTTCTTGTAGAACAGCACAGACTCCATGCGGAAACAATCGCTACATGACTGCTCTCCCCTCGCACGCGGATTTCCTTTGCTCTCGTACAAAAGTCAAGTCAAATCACCTTTATTTATATAGCGCTTTAAACAAAAAAGATTGCGTCAAAGCAACTGAACAACATTGTCAATAATGCAAAATGACAGTTAAAGGCAGTTCATCATTAAATTCAGTGATGTCATCATGCAGCTCAGTTCAGTTTAAATAGTATCTGTGCAATAATTTGCAATCAAGTCAATGATATTGCTGGAAATGAATTGTCCCCAACTAAGTATGAGAGAGGTGACAGCGGCAAGGAACCAAAACTCCATCGGTGACAGAATGGAGACAAAAACCTTGGGAGAAACCAGGCTCAGTTGGGGGGCCAGTTCTCCTCTGGCCAGACGAAACCAGCAGTTCAATTCCAGGCTGCAGCAAAGTCAGATTGTGCAGAAGAATCATCTGTTTCCTGTGGTCTTGTCCCAGTGGTCATCTTAGACAAGGTCTTTACAGGGGATCTGTCTCTGGGGCTCTAGTTGTCCTGGTCTCCGCTGTTTTTCAGGGCTGTAGAGGTCATGTCGCTCAAAGATATCGCTTTGGCCTTAGTGTATCTTATGGTCACATTCTCGTCAGTCTTGGTTATTAGACAGAGGTAATTAGATAATACTTTAGATGGCCGCTCCTATGCTTGCTCATTCTAAAAGTACTTTTAATTAGCCCCCATAGATTTGTACACACTTGAATAAAGCAACATTATTTCTAGTCAGAGGTCATGACCACTACTACTAGATATAAAGGCCAATTTATACTTCTGCGTCGGGTGCGCGTAGTAGGTACGGCGTAGCATACGCGTTGACGTGTACCATACGTCATACCCTTTGCCGTACCCTGACGCGCACCTCCTCAAAAATGTAACTACGCGTCGCGACGACGCGGACTGCAAGATCTGTGATTGGTCGGCTTGGTAGTATCACGTTACCTCCTACGCATTTCCGGGAATGATCTTCTGCACTCTGGAATTTTAAATTCCGAAATTCAGTGAAGAGCCAACATGGAAATGGACCAAGTGACCGAGCGATTAATTGAAGAAGTGAGGAAATACAGCCATCTGTATGACTCCTCTTTCGGGAGATTACAAAGACTGCCAGACGGCAGCGAATTCGTGGACTGTAAACACAGTGGAACCCGCTCGCGTCAACTAGCGTTTCGGCGGTGTAACTGCAGAGCAAAACAGACATACGCAGAAGTATAAATGCTAACAACGGCGTCGCCTACGTGCGTAGTCTACGACGTACACTGCGGCGTACACTCGACGCAGAAGTATAAATTGGCCTTAAGGCAACCACTTTCCCTGATAGTAGTTTTGGTATGGTCATTCCATGGTTTCCCCATGTACACTTTGCTAGAGTAATATTACAATAAACAGAGGTTAGGCTCACCCTATTTAGGTTGGTCAAACAACATCCAGTTGACCTAAACGAAAATTCCCTGTAAGCCCTTACAATCTAAGTACACTTGAACTAATACCAAGTGTTAGCCGGATCTCTAAAGATACAGTTGGTGTGCCCTATGCTCCATCTCAACTGAATTTAAACCCGTTACTAACCTGACACAGGAAATGCGGTAACAAGGATACAGCGTAATCTACTAGAGTCAATAATTACAGAGGAAAACAGAATAGAATCAAATGTAACAATTTATTATCAGTCAGGTATGTATTATGCAAATTACAAAAGCCAATTCAGAGATATCAAGTCAATACAAGACTTCAAATTCTCAAAGATGAATCTAAAAGTAAAATATGCATGCCTGACCTTAGAAAATACATAGTATGAAGTGAAGAGAGACACATCACACTACGGGCTACGGGCTACATAATCGCACTGATCCTCTTGCAACATTTCCTTAAGTACCTCATACCAAGACAAACATCCCCTGAGATGGAGACAGGAACTAACAATTGGAATTTGCATTAACTCAGGTCCCAGACCCTGGTTTACAACTCAGTGGAAACAAAAGGTAATTTACATGGAAGACCCTGAAGGACAGTAGTCCGTCACTGCAGAACACAAGATCCAGGGGGTGTGGTTGGATCCACATCTAGGGGGTGGAAATGGGTAGGTTAAGGGGTGGAGATGGGTAGGTTTAGGGGTGGAGATGGGTGGGTTTAGAAATCAGGGGGCTGAGACGGGTAGGTATACGTAAGGTGAGAGGAGTTGGATCTGGATCCAACCACGCCCCCTGGATCTTGTGTTCTGCAGTGAGGACCATCTCCTGAAAGAGGGCACTCCCATTACAGTAAGCAAAATATCTAGATCTATATCTATAAAATATACAGGTATATATAGACAGGTGCAAACAATGTAAGTGGGAACAGCTGAATACAATGAACAGTGATGAGTACCAACAAGACTTGTGGGAAATGTAGTTCTGAAGTGGGGTGACGATAAGGGGAAGTGAGACCTCTAGTGGACACCCAGGGATACACAGACCAGACACTGTGACATTACCCCCCCTCTAAGGTGCCCCTCGGGCACCGCCTCGGTCACGGCATCAGGAGCGGCATCGGGCACTGCCTCGGGAACGGCCTCGAACACCGCCTCGGCCCCCGGAACAGCATCGGGCATGAGCTTCAAAGAACCAAACTATCCAAGATCATGCCAAATCATCAACAATCAAATCGAGCTAACTGAGTTAGTGACGTACAAAGAATGGGCCCCTGTTCCTGGAGATCTACCTTCCTACAGAGTTCAGTTCCAACCCTGATTAAACAAACCTGTCTGTAATTATCAAGTGCTCCTTCAGATCCTAATTAGTTGGTTCTGGTGTGTTTGTTCAGGACCAGTGTTGGGCACCCCTGTTGAAGATTAATAATGTGGGCTAAGTGAGGGTTGCCCGTGCAGGGCCAGCACTAAAGGGCCAATGTTTTGCCAATAAGCAAAATCTCAGAGGCCCTGCGCTGGCAACCTGCTTAGGCTAGCCCTAAGAGGTCCCCTAAAGGGTCAGTGCAGGCTTGTTTGCAGGGCACCATCCCAGAACAACTGGTAAGGAAAACAGGACATTCAGAAAGATCTGGGCCGGGTTTCCCGATAATGATTGATCTTAGCGGTTAAGAGCGTTTTGTACAAGTCATTTTACAATCGTTTGTTAATGTTTCACGTGCGTTTCCCAAAAATGCACTTGACACAATCGCACGTAGCTGTACTTTAAGGACTACTTAGGAGTCGCTATCCGTTTACCAAGAGCTGAAATGTCACCTTATAGAATGGTTCATAATTGTAGTAGCCTACTACACGCTCGTTTTTTCGAGAAGTAAACCTAATGCTGTGTTCTAGACAACTCAGAAATAATAACTATAATACAAAATTATTATAATACAATATTATTATATTATATTGTAATTTACATAATAATATACTTTATATAAATTATAAATATATACATATATTATAGTACTACAGTATATAATATAGAGATGTTATTTCTGGCTCCAAGACATTGCTGGTTTTCGTGCACATCAGCAAGTCATTGACAGACACCAACCCCCCATGTCTTTGACGCATATTTCCTACATTATTTCTTTTATTAGTTTTATTTTTTATTTTTCAGTCATTTAATTTAGATGTGTATTTCTATTTTTTTTCTGCCCTTTTTAATTAGTTAATTTATATATTCATTGACAAAAAAGAGTAATAAGTTTAAAGTACAATCAATAAAGTACAATCAAATCCTTATATTATAATCACATTGCACTTGAATAAAGTTAAAGGTGTAATCTGCCCATTGTCCTACAGGTGACCACATAAATCTGTCTTCTTACGATGCACTTAGGGCTTTACAATTACTCCAGAGCACTCGTAGATCTATGATGATCTATGATGAGAAGTACTACTTAAGTTACGATGCTTTTGGGAAACATACCGTAATATTAAATCAGTTGTACGATCATTTTTATGAACTTCTTAGGCTTACGAAGCTTTTGGGAAACTCAGCCCTGCTCAGAGTTAGTGCTTAATTCAGAGTCAGCCTCAATTCAGAGTCAGTTTCACAATAATGGCTACATTTACATGCACAATTTTTGGTTCAGTCAGACTGAATTCATTCCGATTGATGAATCGGAATGAAGTGTTTACATGAACGCTAAATAACGCTTAATATTTCTAACTGTTTGCACATAATAACCAGTTTCCTACACGGTTTGTTTATTTGTTTTTAACAGCAGAATTAATATTTATCCATTTATGCCCCCCCCCCAAGTCTTTATTTTATGACGAATAAATCTTTCTGTGAGTAAAACTGGCTGTGTTAAAGACTACATAACGTTATTATAATATCTTTAAATGATTTTTTAAATGATTATTATTTTAAATTATTGTCCCTGGATCAGTAGGATCGGGCTCAATCTGATTGATTAAGGTGTTTACATTAAGGTTTTTCAGTCCGATTGAGCCGTCAATCTGATTACAAATGAATTATTTGGTTGCATGTAAACGTAGCCAATGTGTCGCTCCCGAGTCCTGACATTAATGAAACCTTGTGTTTGAAAAATGACAAAACAACCAACAACAGCACAGAAACAGTAGAAGAGCTGAAGGAAATCTAACAGAATTCTCCTGTTGTGTTTCAGGAGGATTTCTGTAAGAGATACACAGGTAAACTAGTGACTTCAAGTGCTTACAATGCAGCTTACACACATCTAATAAAAACAGATTACAGTTCACGAGTAGTTGGACTCTAAATTACATCAAAACTTTAGAAAAGATTTTCAAATGTTGCACAGAAAATTTGAAAGACACCATAGCAACTCTGTAGCAATGACCTAGCAACCACTCTGAACTTCTTAGTAACAACCTGACAACCACTCTGAACTCCTTAGCAAGGCCCTGGCAATCACTCAGAACTCTACAGCTACACCCTGACAGCCACTCAGAACTCCTCAGCAATGACTTGACAACCATTTAGAACTGATTGAGTTTCTCCATGTCTGGAGAGTGTCTGCACCGCAGATCATTTCATAAAGCTACAGCTATAACACCAGCATTAAATACTTTTTAAAATAAGTTCAGCTCAAAACTCACTTTCAGTCAGCAGCGAGTTTTGAAATAACTTGATCTGATGTGGATTATAATCACCATACGAGGCAGAAATAATTATAAGCGATGCAAAAGACTGCACAATTGCCATTAACGTTACCATAGTAAACATGATAAATGCGACCATTTGAAGAAATCAGACGTCAGCTTCTTATTCTCTATCACAATCGTGTATTTATTTAGTAACATATTTTATCCGTCATAAGTCTTGTCTCGAGAGCTTTTATAAAAACATAGAAATTATAATTCTTTCTAAATGTGATATATAGGCTACCTTTGACTACAAATAGCCTAAACAGAAACAGACTTGACTGCGACTGAATAGCCGGCTATGTTCATAACGCTTTATTTCTGTGTGACTTATTTTCAATCCTGATAAATGTATTCATTATGATCAATGTATCACTTATTATAGTAAAACATCGATGCTTTTGGATTTAAATCTTTAACAAAGCATGCAAACAAACGGCCGCTTTTATCACGTTTGTTTTGTGATCGCGCTAGTTCCTGTGACTTATTTTTGATTGATAACTTTTCTTTGTTGGTAAAAATGATGGGGTTGCGTGACGTTGTTCCTGAGAGGCATGTAAAGGGTGGGTTTTACTGAAGCGCACCGGAGCTTCTGGCCTGACAGTGGAAAAGCGGCTAATCACTCAGAACTCCTTAGTAATGACCTAACAGCCACTCAGAACTCCTTAGCAATGCCCTGACCACCACTTATAACTCCTTAACAATGCCTTAACAACCATTCAGAACTCCTTAGCAATGACCAGACAATCACTCAGAACTTCTTAGCAACACCCTAATTACCGATCAGAACTCCTTAGCAATGCCCTGAAACAAATCAGAACTCCTCAGCAATGCCATGACAACCACTCAAAATCCCTTAGCTACACCCTGACAACCACTAAGAACCCCATAGAAATGACATGATAATTACTCAGAACTCTTTAGTAATGACCTGACAGCTACTTAGAGCTCCTTAGCAATGCCCTGACAACAACTCAGAACTCCTTAGTAATGACTTAACAGCCACATTTAGAACTCCTCAGCAATGACTTGACAACCACTCGGAACTCCACAGCAGGGCGGACTGGGATGCAATTTCAGGCCAGGAAATCTCACACTCATCCAGGCCACACAGAAAAAAAGGGGACAAAATTGTACCTTTTGTGTTACAAATGCTTGACACCATAGCAGTACACCATACATATTACCTTAAAAGGGTAACTCCACCCCAAAATGAAAATTTTAATTTGTCATTAATCACATTAAACCCTGTCGTTCCAAACCCGTAAAAGCTTTGTTCTTCTTCGGAACACAATTTAAGATATTTTGGATGAAAACCGGGAGGCTTGAGAAACAGCATAAGCTCTACTGTATCAGCCGCACCACAAAGGTAAGATTTTTATGTGTGTTTACGCTTTGGTTTGAAAGAAAACAGCGCATGAGTGCAGCGTGGCTGACACAGAAGAGCGTACGCCGCCTGTGTACTGTTCAGATTTGCCAAAATGGCACTACGCTGATGTGGGGAGAGACAAGGGAGGGGAATTGTTGAATAAAGTCGTTATTTGTGTTTTCTTTGTGTACAAAAAATATTCTCGTCGCTACATAACGTTACGGTTGAATCACTGATGGCAGATGGACTATTCTGACGATGCTTTTCATACTTTCCTGGACCTTGACAGTGTTACTTACTTGGCAGTCTATGGGACAGTCTCAAGCCTCCCGGTTTTCAACAAAGCTTTAACGGGTTTGGAACGACATGGGGTAACTGATTAATGACAAAATTTTCATTTTGGGGTGGGGTATCCCTTTAAGAGTAGTAATCCATACACTTAAGGTACTAATTTGTAGGTCTACCTATTAGGGGTCAAAAGGGGTCAAAAAACAAGTATGTCTTTTTAAGAGTACTGCTACAGTGACAAGCTGTGTCGAAGATTTTTAATAATCAAAATATGAATTAATCAAGTATAATCAAGGTGAATCTAGCCATTTATATATCCAGTTATTATTCCTTTATAATCATATAGCCTGTTTGTAAAAAGAAAAAGCCCACTTGGCAGAAATGTACAGACCCTCATCTGGAAACATCTGGAAACATACAAGTGGGCCTTGTTCTTTACCATAACAAGTCTTGGGGGCCCCTTCTCTCTAGGGAGGAATCGAATTGTATGTATAAGGAAAACTAAATGAAATGTATAGAACATGCCTTACCCTGTATAAACAAACAAACAAAAAAAACTATATAAAAGGAGAAGTCGAATAACAATCTAGGGATCTTCTCTGCAGAGAACCTCAGCTTTATTCTCTTTGAAATAAAGTCTATTTTTTGGAAACAAAACCCCAAGACTGTGTGTGATTCTTCAGATCAGTGGCAGACGACACTTCATATTTGGCACCCCAGATGGGACTGGAAAGGAGCAGCAGAGTGAACGACCACTTTTGGGCTGACTGACCAGCAACACAAACAATGGTGGCCACCATAAAAAAGATACGCATTTTTGCTTATGTAATTAGATTGTGTTGTTTGTCGGTCGGTCCTGGGTGGTAAGGAACACTTAAAAATCTTCTCTTCCAAATTTAGAAATAAATGATTAAATAAATAAATAAAAAGGGGGTTTTGTTTCCAGAAGAAATATAACTGCACGCACATATTTGGTTTACTGTTAGGAAGGCCTTGATAGGTGACCTAATTTGAAACTAGATAGTGTAGGCAGAAATATATTCCATGCAATGGTCTGTTTTTATTGTAGACTGGGCCTAAAAGGGACAGCACTAAACGTGAAGCAGATATAGTATAGAAAGCATGTGAACATTAAGCAGGTTTAGTATTTGAGAAAGAAAAAGGTGTAAGGGAACTCAAAGGCTGCACGGGTGGGAATAAATCCTGCTGGCCGCTGATTTTTTACTGAGTTGAGGGCGATTAACAGTGAAAGAGTGAGAGCATAAATAAATTCCGTATTGGGTGGGTAAGAGCTGCGCACCCCTCCTGGCAGAGTTTGGACGCAGCTCTTGCCACACCCCAGAGGGATGAATGAATGAAATAGCCCTATAAATAAAGGGACAAAGGATGAGTCGATGAGTCCTATAATTAAAGCGACAAAAGGATGAGAGAATGAGCCCTGTCTGAATGAAGGGACTAGAAGGAGTGAATGTGTTTAGGAAAATAGTATCAATAAAATTTTAATCAAGATCTTTTATAGGCTTTTGCATTTTGGATGTCTGTGTGAAAGAAAGGGAGAAAATATTCTGAGATCAGTGCAGTAGAAGTGAGAGCAAGGCATTAAGTTAAATTAAAAAATAATAATTATAAGTGTGGACAAGTGTGTGGATGAACTCCAACATGGCGGCAGCGCATGAACTTGCTGTGGCTCAGCACTCGACGTATCAGCACTTTTTGTATAGTTTGTATAGTTTATTGGTAGTTTATTATTTATTGAGTGTCACACATGCAAAGATATACGTAAAATACAGTCGTCATGAACTGTATAACATTGGATTAATAACCGAGGGCTGCATTTTCAACCAGGAAGATCCTAGACATAATATACCACCGGAGCTTGTCAGACCACCGGGGTCTCCGTGGATTACTCTTCCAGCCAGAAAGCAACAGAGGCGGCGGAGAGAGAGAAAGCAGAAGGGAGGCTGCAGAGCCGGGATACGAGCTAGGCTATGCAAAGCACTGCACAAGCCTCCACTGCAGAGCCTCTTTGTCACAAACGTAAGATCTCTTACCAATAAAATTGAGGAGCTGGAACTTATTACATCTACTCAGAAAACCATCCAGGACTGCTGTGTTATGGTAATCACTGAGACTTGGCTCAACCCAGCTATTCCAGCGGAGGCTATTCGGCTAGCAGGACGTACAGCACACTGGGCCGATAGGACCGCAGACTCCGGTAAGAACAGAGGAGGGGGGGCTTTGTGTTTACACTAACAATAACTGGTGCACAAACGCTGTAATAACTGACACTCATTGCTCCCTGGACTTGGAGTTTTTTATCAGTAAGATGTCGTCCCTTCTATCTGCCCCGAGAATTTACCATTGCGAGAATTATTGCTGTTTACATTCCTCCAAATGCTAACATCACAACAGCTTTGGGCCACTTGCTAACTGCCATTAGTAAACAACAGCAGGCTCATCCAGATGGAGTTTTTGTAATAGCAGGTGATTTTAACAGAGCAAGTCTTAAGACTGTCCTACCAAAATTTCACCAGCATGTGCAGTGTCCAACTAGAGAGGAAAAAACACACTGGACCATGTCTACAGTAACATCAAGCATGAATATAAGGCATTACCTCTCCCCCATCTAGGACTGTCTGACCACATTTCATTGTTTCTTATTCCAGCATATAGACCAATTATCAACAGGGTGAAACCAACTATTAAAACAATACAAATGTGGCCAGAAGGTGCGTCTGACCGGCTGCGGGACTGCTTCAATTGCACTGACTGGATTGTATTTGTAGATGACAATATTGATACTTACACATTGTCTGTGCTGTTTTATATAAAATGCTGCATTCATAATGTGACCACATAAAAAAGGCAGTCTGGACTCGTGACTCGACTTGGACTCGCGGACTGATGACTCGTACTTGGACTCGGACTCGAGGATATATAAATCGGACTTGAGCATTCATCACGTTGTTTTTGACTAAATATGTTATAAAAAAAAAATTATATAAGGTGTTACACTTTTCCTGTTTCTTGCCCAAGACCGGCAGGGATCTATTTTTTCCCCTCACAGACACTGCTACCGCTCGCTTTCTTTGCTTGACAACACACTAACTGACGTCACTCACTTTACGCTCGTGCATGTCAGATCAGATTACATGATTTTTTTTGTTTGTTGCGATAGTCACTGTGTCAGATGGATGACCCAATTTTGACTCCTAAAATCCTGTGGTGTCGTGGACAAGAAACATGTCAGACTAACGTTACACGTTGTTTTCTGACCAGTCGCGTGCCGTCAGTCACACATTCATTTGATTGAACAAAAGCGCTCTCGCTATATATCTCTGTGTCTCACACACAAACGCGCTCTCTCTCTCTCTCACACATACACACACACTCTCTCTCTCTCTCTCGGCATAGCATATTGATTTTTACGTTTTAAGTATCTTTAAAATACAGTGTCCTGTAAAATGCACGTTTCTTTTTTCGCTGAGTGTATTTCTGTAATACAGTGTTAAAGGATTAGTTCACACAAAAATGAAAATTTCCTAATCATTTACTCCTCCCAATGCCATCCAGGATATCCATGGCTTTTTTTTCTTCAGTGGAAAATAAATTGTTTTTTTTTTTAAGGAAAACATTTCAGGATGTCACTTCATATAATGGACTTCAATGCCTACCAACTCAATACATTTTATCAGTTCTTTGAAGGTCCCAGAGTGGAGACATGTAGGCACTGGGAGCTCGAGACTCGACTCAGACTCGAACACTGGGGACTCGAGACTCGACTCGGACTCGATGTATGGTTGTGGTGACTCGACTTGGACTCGACTCGGACTCTTCTTTGGTGACTCGGACTTGGACTCGGACTCGAACACTGGGATCGAGACTCGACTCGGACTCGACAGTTGGTGACTCGACTACAACACTGCAAAAAGGATTAGCATGTTTCCAAATAGCAAGCCATGGATGACTAAAAACGTTAAATTCCTGCTGAAGGCCCATTCTGGAAACATGCAGCAATACAGTGCAGCCAGGATAACCTGAAGAAGGGTATTAAGGATGCTAAGGCAGCCTATAAGTGGAAGATCGAGAACCACTTCAGCAACTCGGACCCCCGTCAAGGCTCATTGCACTGACACCTGTAATCACGTAATGTCTGGAGTGGCTGGTCCTGCATTACATCAAGGCTGCTCTTCCACTTACTTTGGACCCTCACCAGTATGCATATAGGGCGAAAAGGTCGACAGATGATGCCATCTCCACTGCCCTCCACACTGTACTGTGCCACCTGGAACATCAAGGAACGTATACACGACTGCTGTTTGTGGACTACAGTTCTGTATTTAATACCATCTTACCTAGCAGACTGTTTTCCAAGATGTCTGACCTAGACATACAATACAACATCTGCCTGTGGATTAAAGACTCTTAACACAGCGGCCACAGTCGGTACGGATGGGCTCACATCACTCCTCAACTCTGACTCTCAGCCAAGGAGTCCCACAAGGCTGTGTGCTGAGTCCATTTCTCTACTCTTTGTATAAAGAGTAGGAAAACGCTATACTCTGGAAACACTATAGGTCCATTAAAACACGCACCACAAGATTCATGAACAGTTTTTATCCAAAAGCTGTTACCCTACTGAACTCTGAGATGAAAAACACATTACACACATTCTTGATTTTCAAGAGCATTATTTCTATTTTTCCTTTGCTGTATACGTTGGAAAGTCTATAATTTCATTGTATGTCTCTTTACAGTGACAATAAAAGATGAATTGAATTTAATTGAAAAAAATAATAATTATAAATGTGGACAAAATAATAAAGAGAAGAAAAGCTAAATAAAGAATTATATTTAGAAATTTTTACATACTGAGTAATTGTAAAATAGAGTTGAGACTATCAATTCATGCAAAAAGTGTAAATGCATCAGATAGAATAAAAAGCTAAATTTAAAGATGCATGTCACAGAATGAAGACTACAATTAAGAGAAATAGAATAAAATTGTTAAATTAAGTGGGAAAAATAAATAAATACAATAAAATAAATAGTAAATAATTTACTATATATATATATATATATATATACACACAATGGAAAACTATAAAACTAAAATGGAAACTCTGATAAAAAACTATAAAACTAAAAGCATCAGTAAGAAAAGACAAAAAAGAGAAACAAAAAGGGAAAAAGAGAAAGAAGTGACAGCCATGTTTAAAAAGGAAGGGGAGAACATGTCAAAAAGTATAAAAAAAGTCCAGAAAAATACTGGGGGAAGCAAAGAGACAGAGAAAAAGGGAAAGTTGTTTTCTGAGCCACCCTGTAATGCCACGCCAGCAGAGGGAGCCCTCGCCCGAGTACTGACTGTGTGCCGCTCCCTCTGCTTCACCTGTCATTTCCTGTTTGGTGGACATTTAGGCATGGCCTTAGCCACGGTTACTTCGCAAAGTATTGCCAGCCTGTCTGCCTTACCGAGCGTTATTCCCATTCCCATTGCCATTGTTTGCCTTCTTGTGTATGATCTTTGCCTGGTTACCCTGTTTTCTGCCTTTTGGATTGCCCACTGTTTTGTTGCCTGGATTGGACTGCCTATCTGTGTTTCTACCCCTGCCTGCCTCACATTTCTGATTCACTGTCTGCTGTTTTGGATTTGTTTGCTGTGGATTTCATTAAAACACTGCACATGGATTCTAACGCCGCCTCAGCGTACTTACATAATACTTCGCCACCTTTGATTAAAGCAGTGGTTATGGATTTTAAGGCAGCATTTGCTTATTTAAACGACGTTCTCAAAGAGTACCGTGATCAACTGGCTAAAGCTCAAGCGGCTAATGACTACCTCACTCAGTATCTACGATCGCTGCCACCACCTACGCCCACGAAGGTAAACTTTGCACTTCCTGACAAAATCAACGGTTCTGCTGAGCAATGTAAAGGTTTCATTCGCCAAGTTGAGATCTTTTTCATGCATCAAGGGAGTAGCTTTGACTCTGATGAATAGAAGTGTGCTTTCCTCATGTCATTGCTAACAGGCAAAGCGATTGAGTGGGCCGCAGCAGTTTGGTAAACTGACCGTCTGTTTCAAACATCCTATCCATATTTCGTAAAACAACTCAGAGATGTGTTTGAATACCTGGCAGGGGGTAAGGATGTTTCCACTCGTTTGATGCAACTAACTCAAGGCCGCAAATCTGTCGCTGAACATGCTATTGAGTTTAGAACGATTGCTGCTCAGAGTGGTTGGAATGACGTGTCACTCATGGCCATGTTTCATCGCAGTTTGAATATGGAGTTACAGGCAGAGCTCACTTGTAAGGAAGAGGATCATTCCTTTTCTGATTGTCACATTAGCCATCAAGATTGATAATCTCATACATACTCACCGCCCTCAAAGCAAGTCAACAAGCGTCATACATATCCCTCAAGTTACCCAGATGTCTGAATCAAGCCACGCCAATGATCATGCTAGTCCCGAGCCCATGCAACTAGGAGTTACAAGGCTGTCATCTGAAGAGAGATCGAGACGAGTCGTTCAGAATTTATGTTTCTACTGCGGTAGTGCAGGCCACCGCAACGCAGTGTGTCCACTCAAGGCCCGGAGAGACTTCGCTGACAGCAGCCGGGTGAGTGTTGATCACATCTCCATTACCAACGCTAAATCTCTCACTACCATTGTCGAGATTACTACTGAAAATGACTCGTTTGAATTCACAGCGCTGATTGACTCTGGCTCAGCATTAAACCTCATTCATCAAGACCTCGTTACAACATTCAACATTCCCGTACTACAATGTGATCCTCCTATCAAGGTGAACGCTGTGAACAACAAACCCATTGGAAGTGGCATAACTCAACAAACTCAACCCATGAAGATGCAAGTAGGCCTATTTCACTGAGAAACCATCACATTCTATGTCACTGACTCTCCATGCCATGAAATCATCCTTGGATATCCCTGGTTATCTGTTCACGACCCAGTCATCTCTTGGCAGAGTGGTGAGATCAAACATTGGTCACAATTCTGTTTTTCTAAGTGTCTTAATAACGTCATTTCTAAGCCTTGTCTCACTACCAGCATCGAAAGTCCAGAGTGCAAGCCCGTCACCATACCATTCCATTATCAAGACCTTCAAGAAGTATTCAGCAAAACCAAAGCCACTGAACTGCCACCTCATTGTCCTTGAGATTGCGCCATTGATCTCTTACCAAACTCCATGCCACCCAAAAGTAAAGTCTATCCACTGTCATGTCCAGAAAGTCAAGCTATGGAAGCATACATCGAGGAAACTCTCAGCTCTGGTTTCATCCATCCATCCACTTCCCCAGGTGCAGCAGGATTTTTCTTCGTGTAGAAGAAGGATGGAGGACTACGCCCATGCATCGATTATCGAGGTTTGAACAATGTCACAGTCAAGTTTCGTTATCCACTATCACTAGTTCCTGCAGCACTTGAAGCTAAGAGAAGCTAAGATTTACACCAAATTAGATTTGAGAAGTGCCTATAACCTCATTAGAATCAAGGAGGGTGATGAATGGAAGACTGCATTTCTGACCACTAGGGGGCATTATGAATACCAGGTTATGCCGTATGGGCTGGCGAATGCACCTGCGGTATTCCAGTCCTTCATTAACGAAATTCTCAGAGACGTCTTGAACAAATTTGTGGTGGCTTATATAGATGAGAGCTTGATCTATTCCAAGTCAGAAGAGGAACACAAGGGTCATGTCAGAACGGTACTTACCAGGCTGTTAGAGAATCATATCTATGTCAAGGCGGAGAAATGTGAATTCCATGTGCAACGAACATCTTTCCTAGGCTACAACGTCAGCCGTCAAGGTGTGGAGATGGACAAATCTAAGATCACGGCAGTCACCGAATGGCCACAACCCCCCACAGTCAAGGAGCTTCAACGTTTTCTGGGATTTGCCAATTTCTACCGACGCTTTATAAGGAACTACAGCATCACAGCAGCACCTCTGACATCACTATTGTTTGGTAATTTGTAAAGGTTGTATTGGACTGACCGAGCTATACAAGCATTCACTAACCTCAAGCACAGCTTTACCACTGCACCAATCCTAAAACACCCTGACCCCAACTTGCCATTCGTGCTGGAAGTTGATGCCTCCAACTGCGGAATAGGTGCAGTGCTCTCACAACGCCACGGACAACCAGGCAAGCTTTTTCCCTGTGCTTACTTTTCGAGAAAACTCACGGACGCTGAGCATAATTATGATGTCGGAAACAGTCACTTGGGACTTGATGGATAAAATTCAGAGAGAACAACGCAACGAACCCGCACCTCAGGGTTGTCCCGCTAACAAACAATATGTTCCTTTCAGGCTTCGACTATGTGTCATGCAGTGGGTCCATACGTCACTTTGTTCCGGGCATCCAGGTATCTCTTGCACACTACATCTCACGCAAAATTCCTTCTGGTGGCCAGCTATGGTTAAAGATGTAACAAATTATGTCAAGTCATGTTTTGTGTGTGCACAGTCAAAAACCCCCAAAGAACTTCCATCTGGTCTGTTACAACCATTGCCCATACCTCAGAGACCTTGGTCACACCTGTCAGTAGACTTTGTCACTGATCTACCCCCATCTGACGGATTTACCACAATCCTAGTAATTATTGACTGCTTCTCCAAGCCTTGTAGACTCATACCTCTGAAAGGTCTTCCCACAGCTATGGATACTGCTCAAGCGATGTTCCACAACGTCTTCAGGATTTACGGTATCCCCGAAGACATTGTTTCAGACCGAGGAACCCAGTTCACGTCCCAGGTATGGAAAGCATTCTGTAAACAATTGGACATTAATGGAAGTTTAACTTCAGGTTACCACTCGCAATCGAATGGGCAAGTGGAGAGGCTGAATCAGGAGATTGGCGGATACCTCAGGTCATACTGTGGACGTGAACAGCATCGGTGATCAGAGTTCCTTCCATGGGCAGAGTACGCGCAAAACTCATTGAGGCATTCATCCACTGGTCTTACACCGTTCCAGTGTGTGCTAGGATACCAACCCCCCATGTTCCCGTGGTATGGAGAACCATCACTAGTACCTGCAGTCGACGACTGGATTTGCCGTAGCGAGAGGGTGTGGGACAGCGCTCATGTACGTCTGCAAAGAGCTGTCAGGAATCAGGAGATTCAAGCTAATCGACGACATCGCCCACATCCTCCCTACCAACCTGGACAAAGGGTCTGGCTCTCCACACGGGACCTGTGGATAGCCTGGTTACCCTGTTTTCTGCCTTTTGGATTGCCCACTGTTTTGTTGCCTGGATTGGACTGCCTATCTGTGTATGTACCCCTGCCTGCCTCACGTTTCTGATTCACTGTCTGATTCGTCTGCTGTTTTGTATTAGTTTGCTGTGGATTTCATTAAAACACTGCACATGGATTCTAACGCCGCCTCAGCGTCCTTACACACCCCCTATTTGCCCTCAGAGGGAAAGTTCCCAATTCTCAAGGGAACAGTGGAAGTAACAGGGGAACTGGAAATGGAAGGGCAGGTAGAATTGAATGGAAAAAAGGAACCAGTTATGAAAACAAAGAGGCAAGAGAAAAAGTAAAGTGAAGCATATTTACAGATGGATTGTTATAAACAGGCACACATAGCGTTAGAAAAAATTAAAACAAACCAGGAAGATAAAACAAGATTTGAGTGTTAGAAAAAATTAGGAGAAAATATAGATAAATTGAAGCACAAGTAGTGGCTATGGAAGAAGAAATAAAAGAAAAAAAATTTAAGAATCAGCAAAAAAGATATAAGAGGTAAATAAATTAGAAAGAGGGATAAGTAAGTTGTTTGACAGTAATGAAGATGTGAATGAGGAAGAAGAGTTATTTGATCATGGAAAATGGGAACAGGGCAGAGAAAAGGGGAGACTCAGACCCCTGGCTGCACAACTCCAAATCTTAATCAAGGGTGCGCAGGGCACTGAAGTATGTCCCCTGGGGCTCACAGGACCTCGAAGGGCTGGTCACTCACCTCCCAGATATTCATGAGGGGGCTGGAAAGTGGATCAGGGTGTTTGAGGAATAAACTATGGGCAAACTTTTGGTTGTGGGAGACATTAAAGCTTTGCTGGCTTAAATTGTAAGAGGGGCAAAGATGGATGAAATCCTTCAAACAACTGCTCTGGACAGAGCAGTGAACTCTCATAGAATGGATAGAATTGTTTTTGATGCATTCCATCCAGCAGTGTGGCAGGCACTGCGTGCGGAGTACCTGATCAGACTGGACCCTAAATCATTAAAGGGACAAGAGCTGGGGGACACAGAAAATCCAACCACATATGTCCAGAGACAGCTGAAAAGGTGGAAGCAAGAGACTGAAGGGAATCCAGAAGGAGACCTATTAATGGCAACACTGTTTAGAAATTCTGTGATTGATGCTATGCCGCCAGCCATAAAGAGCAGGCTGGAGGATGTGTTCAGTTTAAACTCTAAAACAGACAAAGAGTTTTGACCATGTGTCTCATGCAGTGGAACAGTACAGAAAAAAATGAACAAAAGCTCAAAAGCCAAGAGAAAGAGCTACAGCAAAAATTTACTCAATTACAGTTTGAAGACCTAACAAAGAAAAATAAGAAAAAGATCCAAGCTTCAATAAAGAAAGAAGAATTGACAGAATAAATGACAATGATGTCTCCAGTAAGTGCTTCGCAACCAACTATTCAGACAAGCCCACTTACGGCAATCCCTCCAAACGCACGCCCCATCCCTGTACCCATAATTAATGTTTATACTCAACAGCCAGGACCAATGGAATGAAGAAAAAAAACAATACAGAGAGGCCAGAGAGGACGAGGCAAGCCTTAAACTGGTCCTCCAGGTGTGTGCTGGGCATGTGGACAGCCCGGACATAATAAAAATGACTGTCCCACCTATTTATGGCAACAGAACCCTCAGGGAGGAAGGGGGGAGAGCTGGCAACAGCCTAACCGAGCTACATTACAGGGCCCAGTAAACCCTTGGGGAGGTCCCAAACCAGGCTATTAGGGGTGCCCAGAGAATCCTAAAGGGGAGAGTCAGCTTCCTATTTTAACAACTAAAGCCGTTCAAGAGCCTATTATGCGGATTAAAATAGAATGAAAAAACACACCCATGATCTTAGACACAGGTGCTGTCTATACCTGTTTAAATTTAAAATATGCCTCACATCTCCCTTTGTCAGGAAAATTTGCAAAGACAATAGGATTCTCGGGAAAAATGCAATTGATTCTAATGACACCTCCAGTGTGTTCTTTCTCCAGAAGGAACATATATTGACGCAATAGGAACAGAAACACAAATGGTAGTTGCAGAGCCAAAAGCAGATGTCTATTGGATAGGACAGATAGAACAAGATGTAAGACAGACAGTCAATAAGTGGGGAAAGTTTATTGAAGCACAAATTCCTGAAGCACAGCTACCAAAATCAGAATTTCATTGCACAATGATATATGATCCAGAGAGACATGAAAAAAAAAATAGAACAAAAATGGCAAGAAGAAACAAAAGGACAGCAAATTGAGATAGTCTCCCAGTACATCATAATAGGTAAACAGGGAGCAGCTTTAAATATACCAGATGGTGAATTTGTTAAAAAATGGTTCAGTGTAACTAATTCTGTCACACATATTGCAGTATATGTAAGAAAAAATTGGGAACCAAAAGATTTAGGACCAATGATGAAAAAGGTGGAACAAAGCAAGTGGGAACCAACTGAACATCCCTTGATTGTTCATTCAGCTGACAAAAATTACATCAAAATTTTGTGTGCAACCAGTTTGCTGAGAATTGCTAAGGAAGTAGTTATCAGTCAAAAGAAAGTGACACAGATGACTACAACATCTGAAGTAATAAACAAAACTGAGACAGAGTTATTTAAGTAAATGGAGCGTCAGGTACCACCTGAACTATGGTCTCAACATGACACAGATATAGGATTAATAAAATCAGCAAATCCAGTGAGAGTTCAACTTAAACCAGATGCACGTCTGCCCAAAAAAGCACAATACCCTTCACATCTGGATGCTGAAGCAGGAATTAAAAACACTATTGAAGGTTTAGTGAAGGCAGGAGTATTAATAGAAACTACAAGTTACTGTAACACTCCAATTATGCCCGTAATTAAATCAAAAACAAAAACAGATGGCGACTTGTTCATGATTTACGAACAATAAATGAAATAATACGCTGTAAACCCTAATAAGTTCACATAACTCAAAATTTTTTGTAACAGATTACACAAAAACATTTAAGTGATGTTTTTAAATGTTTTAAGTTTACATAAAATAAAAATTACACTTCCAGTTGCCTTAAATTATCTTAATGTTATCTTATAAATATTGATATTTCTCAAGTTATAATTAGGGAGTAATTCACTAAAAATTTTCAATATTTTCAACTCATATAATGTGGGAAATACACTCAAATGTTTCACTATTTTTCAATCAGCTAATACCGTTAGAAAACATGAAAGTGACACCACAGTGACAATTTAACAACTTTTTTTATTTAACACTGCGCTTTTTAAAAGGCATGAATCAAAGGAGCAGCAGTCAAAATAAAGTGCTTGTGATAAATTTAAACAAAAAGAAAACGACCCCATAAAAACAAAATGTTTTTTTAAAGTACAATAAGTGTTAATAATAAAACATTCAAATAAAGTACTGGTTGTACTTCAACTGGCAACATCAAGTTAGTGCATCAAGGTATAGGCAATCAATGTATTAAATCTGAGGTAGAAGAGGCAAACAGTGTCAGATCTTAAATCTGAGGTAGAAAATGCAAACAGTGTCAGATCTTAAATCTGAGGTAGAAGATCTACTGAGGAAGTGTTCCTGTGTCTCAGTGATAGAGCATTGCGTTAGCAGCGCAAAAGGTTGTGGATTTGATCCCCCAGAGGAACACATGTTAGGTAAAAAATAAAGATGTATATCCTGAATGCACTGTAAGTCGCTTTGGATAAAAGCGTCTGCTAAATTCATAAATGTATATGTAATGTAAAGAACAGGCAAACAGTGTCAGATCTTAAATCTGAGGTTGAAGAGGCAAATTATTACATTTGTAAAGAGGGGGAAAAAACTAAAACTTCCTCAATACTCAACTCAACAAATAATCCATTCTGAGTGATTCACTCATTAAACAAATCATTCTTCAGCGTCAGTAGACGCCCTTTCAGTGGTTTGTTGTCCTCAAGACACATCACAACTTTTTGGATAAATGTGAATGTAAGCTTGAGATACTTTGGGTACTGTAGGTCTAGTACAAAGAGCAGGAGAAATGAGTCAGCCAGAGTTGTGGGACCACTCACAAGTATTTCATCCTCCACGACAAAACAGATGCTCTCAGGGCTAAAGAGGGCCGCATCAATAGTGTTATCCGTGACGACTGTCAGGAGAGCCACCGGAGTGTCAGTGAGGTCTGGACCATCTGCTGACTATACAACACAAATAATACAAGAATGAGTTCAGCCCCTCAAGGATACAAATCATGCTAATGATGTCTAGACATTACTCTCACTTAGCACTTTGGACATAGACTACAACTAAGCTACATTCAGAGCAGCTGGTCCTGGGTTAGGGTTTCCCTCTGGAATGGATAACTTGGTTTCCCTCATCTCAGAGTTCACTCTGAGTTTTCACTTAACCTACTTGCTGGAATACCCCCTGGTTCTCCTAGAGTTATTTGAGTGATGTCATATGTTTAAGCTGATTGAATAGCTAGGCAAAGGGATTGATAGTGAGGCCAGTACACTTACATTACAGGTCCTGAAGAACTTGAAGGCATCTTTACGCAGGTACACAGGAAGTGCACGAAGGACGAGGGCCCGTCTCATATTTACATCACGTTGTTCCTAGATGGACAAAAAAATATCCATTACAATAGTAATTACACAAGTGCAGAGCAAATACTTTATCAAAGTGTTAAATAGCTCCATATTCTTATGTTGGTCATTGCTATAGATGGTAGATTCAGTATTTTGGGGTCACCAGTTCTTCAGTAAAACATTTTTAAAATTAATAACTTTCTGTTGCAAATACTTTAACTCAAAGGAAAAAATTAAAATTGTAGTTTTGTAGTTGTAGTTAAAATTGTAGTTAAAATTGTAAATCAAATTTCACATAAACAGTAGTTATTTGGACTTCTTCAAATTGAAGCTGATAAAGTATCTTTTTAAGGTTCCTCTTTCTGATAGAATATACCGTGTCAAGCCGTCTATCTCTGATGAGATGACAATGTTGTGTTCATGGCATAATCGCTTAACCTCGGGGCACAATTTGAGTTGAGGCAATTCACATTATGGCTTCTTACAGTTGTCTGCAAACAATCTGTTAATAATCTGTTTATGAATCATGCAAAGTTAAAAATTCACCTGAAGGTCATAAATCCTCATGAGCTTGGCTAGCTCCTCCGTTATCTTGCCAGTCTTGGTGGCCTTGTCTCTGAACAAGGTGATGAGTTTAGGCGTGTGTCTGTCCAGCTCCTTGTAGAATTGATTGTGCAGGTTAACGTTGTTTATTCGGTGGAACTCTGCAAACACCTGTACATGGACAGAATTAAACAGAAATGCACAAAGATGAATTAGGAACAGAATTGTGAATGTATTTTAAAGAAGTTTTCTGTTGACAGGTAGCAAAACCAAGGGCAATTCTATTAGGGATGAGTCAGAACCAAGGTCAAAATAGAAAGTTAATTGTCATTCATTTAAAACAGGCTGTATAATGTTATCTAAAGGAAATTAATATTTACTTTGTTTACTGTGAATGGCAAAAATACGTCACAGCGTGATGTGTTTTCAACTTTTACATCTGCCATTTGCTTTTTGGTGAATTTATTGAAAATTTAGATTTTTAAAACAACCATTTAAATATTGGAAAAATCAATCATGTTCAAAGTGGACATGCTAAAGAGTCATGTTGATTAATTGCTCTCAACAGGGAGAACAGTAAAATAATGATAAAGAAAGATTCTTTTTTTTTTTTTTACCTGTGACTCCATAAGTAGGGCTGGCCATCTATCCACGACATCTCTCACCCGTGGAGCTACAAGAGCTCCAACGATTTCTTGGCGACGAAGGGCATAGGTTGTGTTCATGAGCTTGCCTATGACTAATTGGTTTCTCTCAGTCTTTTCGACTTCATGTATGATTTCTTTTCTCATTGTTTCCAGAGTGGCTGGGGTTTGATCCTTCGGTATGTTGATGATGTAGTTGACCTCAGCTTTTCGAGCTTTCTTTATGTTTTGATGGGGGTGATCATTGTCGGGGTTGTTTCAGCTCCGCCTCCCTGTTTTGATGGCTACTTCTGCAACCCCAGCCTTGGGCTTTTTTTTACGGTAAGACGCAACCTTGTACCCTATGTGACGTTTCCATCCCAACTCCCCGTCTTCACCAGCCGTCATTCTGAGACATAGATGAGCTGTAATCAAAGCTTTAGCAGCCATTGCCAATTCCTTTTCATGTGGGTATGGTTTAAAACTGTAGATCGTTTCTGCCATTTTTTTTAAGGATTTCACTCTTCTGTGACCTCTTTAACTTCAGCAATTTTCCTGATTCTTCATAAACATGATTTCCTTCTTCTAGTATACGCTCCATTTCATAATCAAAACCAGGAATAACAAAGCGATCAGGCCAACTCTTCTGGCGCTGTAACGCAGATACATGTGGGAGTATGTCTGTGTCAGTAGATGCAGTAGATGAGGTGTCACCTTCAGGTCTGAAGACTCTCAATGTGCTCTTCTCTGGTAACTCCTGGATGTCCAAAAGAAGACAAAGATCACCATCAAAGTCCGGATCCTCATAGTGCAGGCTAAAGTCCACATCCAGCCTCGGCTTGAACCTCTCTTGCATTTTTTCTTTCAGCTCCTCCACTGACTTTGGTCGCTCGAGTAGAGTAGGTTTCAGGGCAGTGTCTCAAGCAACATACACATGCAGTACATGCTTCTGGGCAGCAGCCATCTTTTGGTTCCTAAGACAAAAACACATAAATTTTCATGGAGAGTGAAGGTGACATACACAACATATACATGTCCACATACTCACTTGTTCAACACAAATACTGGGACACCACTTGAACGAAGGGATGTATGGAAGGCCAGCTGCTGTAGTGGGGCAGTTTATTTATGGACCTACTGGTCCGCACAGCTCCAAGAGAATGTTGCAGTCATCTGTTTACCTGCTTGAACCAATCTTCAGTTCAATAATATGAAATGTTTGGGTGTCAGGAGCAATTGTCCATCAATGTTGTAAGCGCAGAGAGGTGTTTTGTCATTTAGCTCTGATGGGGTGTGAACAGCCATATTGTTTGGGAAAAGTTCGTAAGATCTCAGGTGTTCAATGTAGTGTGATGTATGCTCTTAGGCAATCCTCCCTCTTGTCCCAAAAACAAAAACATTCCTACATCATAATCAGTTCCATCAATGCAGACCTTTGATGTGCTGTAAATAACATTGCTTGCTGTTATTTGTTCAATGTATGTCTTGGCAAAATTTGGAAGCAATGATACCCCTACAGAAGAGACATTTGATTTGACATTTGAGGTTTAAAGAGACCTGAGGCACTGAGATGGTATGCAACAATGTATTGATGCCTGTCTGCAAGTGTTTTCAACACATTTTTAAAGTTTTGTGTGTCGTGTACAACTCTCTTGAAAAAGGGTGTTTACCCTTAAACCTCATTGTCCACAAGTTTACAAGGGGCCCAAAATGGCGTACAAGGTCAGGATAGTGTTCAATGCAGTGATGCTTAGGACGGAGTTTGAAATCTGGAAAGGCTTCTTTCAGCATCTATCTATAATCCTGTATCTTGGACTCTAAATACTGGATGGACTCCTCTGTGAATTCTGAGCACAGCGATAACTCTACTACCTCTTTTAAGTCCATTAGCACAGTCCATGCTCCATCCTCTTCAGGAACTGCATTCCCAATAATTAAAGGGAGCAGTCTAAGCAATGTGGCATTTTCATGGCCATTACCACCAATGCTTTTCTTTACAACGAAGGTCTGTGGTATTTTATGAGGTTTGTCAAGCTTGTCTGTGTGCTGGTATGGAAACGATAGAATTCTCTCGTTCAAATATTCAAGGGTAAAGTATTTGCGACGGATCATCTCACCGATACACAGGGCGAGCTCTACGGACACAATGCCCTCAAAAAGATTGTGGAGGGCATCAGGTGGAAAGCCGGTGACAGTATGAAAATGCTCTAGATGCTGGCTCAGGACACAATCTGCCTGAACACCATTCTGACTCTGACTATCCCCATGCATTACAGCATGCACATCACTATTATGCTGAGACTGAACTCCCCACTTGTAACTTCGTGAGTCTGAAGTTTAGCTTGTGTTGCTGTGCAGAATCTGCAAAAATATTCTGCTCTAAAAGACTTTGAAAAGCCTGCCAAATCATGGGCTGCAAGATTATCAGACATCACACACATGACCTTGAAGTACCTTACCAAGGTTCAAGGATACAGAGGTCTCTCAACAAAGGACCATGTGCTTTTTCATAGCCAAATTTCTTTATTTCATCCACTTTACATAAAGCTGCAAGCTGTATCACATACAGGGCTGATCGGTATTTACTGGGAAGATCAGCAAGCGTCCAGCATACTGAAAAGATTTTGTGTATTTTGCGTGATGTTCCAAGTAGATTGGCTATTTCGAAATCATCAGTGTACAAAATAAGTGTTATCTTTAACTCATCTGAAGACAAGAATGTGTTCTCTTTGAAGTACAAACCATCTTGGTGGCTTACATAATGGCTGTTTAGTGCCACTTTTGTTTCTTTAATTTTGTCCAGAATATCTGTATGATTGAAAATTTTTGGATCATCTCAAGATGGTCAAGATCGTTATATTCCCTATATGGTCCAGAAAGAGAGGCTATGGACAAATAAATTAGAGAGTCCCTTGATGCCAGTCTCATTGTTAAGAAGAAGGATGGCTCCTTGCGCCCTTGTATTGATTACAGAGGTCTGAATGACATTACCATTAAGAATAGGTACCCCCTGCCCTTAATGTCATCTGCCTTTGAACTTTTGCAGGGAGCCAAGGTCTTCAGTAAGTTGGACCTCCATAATGCTTATCATCTGGTTTGGATTCGAGAGGGGGATGAGTGGAAGACAGCATTCATCACTCCTTCGGGACATTATGAGTACCGGGTGCTACCCTTTGGCCTGACAAATGCCCCAGCATTCACGTGTTGAGAGACATGGTTAACAAGTTTGTCTTTGTGTACCTTGATGACATTCTCAATTTTTTCTCCTTCACTTCAGGTACACACCCAACATGTGTGCCAGGTGCTACAACGGCTGCTGGGGAACCAGCTATATGTTAAAGCGGAGAAATGCGTTTTCCACTCCAAGTCAGTTCCTTTCCTGGGCTATATCATTTCGGCAGAGGGAATCAAAGCAGATCCCGCTAAGGTAAGGGCCGTAGCCGAGTGGCCACCTCCAGAGTCACGCAAGGTACTGCAGTGGTTTCTGAGATTTTCCAACTTATACAGGCGCTTCATCAGAAACTTTAGTCAGGTTGCTGCACCCTTGACAGCTCTTACCTCCACTAAGGTACCATTTAGGTAGAATTTGAAAGCTCAGGAGGCCTTTAATGACCTTAAGTCCCAATTAATTTCTGCTCCTGTTCTTTCGTTTCCAGACCCTGAACGTCAGTTTATTGTGGAGGTGGATGCTTCGGAGATTGGAGTAGGTGCGGTCCTTTCTCAGAGGTCCCCCAGAGATGGGAAGGTACATCCCTGTGCCTACTACTCTCACCGCCTGAGCCCAGCAGAACGGAATTATGACATAGGGAATCGGGAGCTGTTGGCGGTCGGGCTGGCCTTGGGTGAGTGGCATCACTGGTTGGAGGGATCAGTACAGCCCTTCTTGGTTTGGACGGACCATAAGAATTTGGAATACGTCCATTCAGCCAAGAGGGTGAGTTCATGCCAAGCCCAATGGGCACTCTTCTTTGGCCGGTTCAACTTCTCTCTCTCGTATCGCCCAGGCTCCAAAAATGTAAAGCCCGATGCCCTCTCCCGTCTTTTCAGGGATAAGAAGAGAACAGGTGCATCAATAGAACAGTGTTATTCCTGGACAGTGTTATTCCTGCTTCCTGCTTGCCGTGCTGCTGTTTTGTGATCGTAGCTCCGTGTAGTTTTGTTTTTCTGTAGAATCTTTATATTACTATCAATCTCTGTTGTTTAAAGTGATAAAATATAACTTAATTCCCACCATATTTCTGATATTATCTATCAATCTAATCTGATTAATTTGATCGTTCACTTTTATTTTAAATCCGCGAGTGCAGTGCACCTGCATCGCGTTAGCACTCGTTAGCTTGTCATTAGCATTTCCATTTGTGCCTATCGCTGTTTTCTTTCCTCCTCTCCTCTCTCTCGTTACTCTCTCTCTCCGGTTTTCACAAGTTCATCAAACAACTGTGGTAAGAACCTTTCATCAAGCACGGTGAGTAATGGCTTCTCCTGCTATTGTTATTTGCACTGCTTAACACATGTATAGTTTATCTATCTCTGTCGGTGATTAGGGATTCACATGTGATAAATGCAGGGAAATAGTTAGGCTGACAGAGAAGATTTCAGAATTTAGAGACACGCATCCAAACTTTAATTGAGGACAGTAAGAATGTGAGGGCTCTAGATACAGCTTTGGATGCGTCTAGCTAAGGGAGTCCTGTACATTGTTCGGTTTCGGTAACAGGGCCTTTGCAGCAGGGCAACTGGGTGACTGTGAGGCGCATAGTCGTGGGTCTAAACACCACTCTTCTGTTCCGATCAAAACATTAAACAGGTTCTCCCCATTCAGTGATGCACCCACTGAGAAACCTGATGAAAGTGCTCTAGTTATTGGCGATTCTATTGTACGGAATGTGAAAATAGAGACACCAGCCACCATACTCCAATGTTTACCGGGAGCCAGAGCGCCTGACATCGTAGCAAATTTAAAAGTGCTGGCTAATGCTAAACGTAAATACAGTAAGATTGTTATTCACGCCGGTGCTAATGATGTTCGACTTCGCCAGTGGGAGATCACTAAAAATAACATTAAAGGGGTGTGTGAACTTGCAAGCATGATGTCAGACACTGTAATATGCTCTGGTCCCCTCCCTGCTTACCGTGGTGATGAGATACATAGCAGATTGTCATCACTCAATGGCTGGATGTCTAAGTGGTACCCACAGAATAACATAGGTTTCATAGACAATTGGACAAGCTTTTGGGGCAGACCTGACCTGTTGAAAAGAGATGGTCTTCATCCCTCCTGGGGTGGTGCCACTCTTCTTTCTAGAAATATGGCACATAGTCTTAGAGTTTGTACTTGACTAACTGGGGCCCAGGTCAGGAAGCAGACAGACTGGCTAAACCGACCGTCTGCTAGCCGCCTCCAGTCACAGAAGTCAGTTAATTCTCAGCACATAGAGACTCTTTCACCTAGATATCACACTATAGAGACTGTATCTGTTCCCCGGGCTAGAAAATACAAAAAATGTCCAAACCAATTTAAGAGCAACAATTTAATTGAGGTTCAACAAATAAAAAACAGATGCAATACGGATAAACAAATGATAAAGCTTGGCTTATTGAATATCAGGTCCCTTTTCTACGAAAGCACTTTTTGTAAATAATATGATCACTGATCATAATCTAGATGCACTCTGTTTGACAGAAAACCTGGCTAACACCTGATGATTACATTATTTTAAATGAGTCTACACCCCAAGATTACTGTTATAAACATGAGCCACGTCCCAAAGGTAAAGGGGGAGGTGTTGCTTCAATTTATAACAATGTTTTCAGGATTTCTCAGAGGGCAGGCTTCAAGTATAACTCGTTTGAAGTATTGGTGCTTAATATAACATTATCCAGAGAAACAAATGTTAATGACAAATCCCCTGTGTTGTTTGTACTGGCTACTGTATACAGGCCACCAGGGCACCATACAGACTTTATTAAAGAGTTTGCTGATTTTACATCCGAGTTAGTGCTGGCTGCAGATAAAGTTTTAATTGTTGGTGATTTTAATATCCATGTTGATAATGAAAAAGATGCATTGGGATCAGCATTTATAGACATTCTGAACTCTATTGGGGTTAGACAACACGTCTCAGGACCTACCCATTGTCGAAAACATACTCTAGATTTAATACTATCACATTGGAATTGATGTTGATGGTGTTGAAATTATGCAGCCAAGCGATGATATCTCAGATCATTATTTAGTTTTGTGCAAACTTCATATAGCTAAAACTGTAAATTCCATTTCTTGTTACAAGTATGGTAGAACCATCACTTCTACCACAAAAGACTGCTTTGTAAGTAATCTTCCTGATGTATCCCAATTCCTTAGCATATCCAAAACCTCAGAAGCAACTTGATGATGTAACAGAAACTATGGACTCTCTCTTTTCTAGCATTTTAGATAGGGTTGCTCCTTTACACTTAAGGAAGGTTAAGGAAAACAGTCTGACACCGTGGTGTAATGAGCACACTCGCACCCTAAAGAGAGCAGCCCGGAAAATGGAGCGCAGCTGGAGGAAAACAAAACTAGAAGTATTTCGTATTGCTTGGAGGGAAAGTAACCTATCTTACAGAGAAGCATTAAAAACTGCTAAATCTGATTACTTTTCGTCTCTTTTAGAAGAAAACAAACATAACCCCAGGTATTTATTCAATACAGTGGCTAAATTAACGAAAAATAAAGCATCAACAAGTGTTGACATTTCTCAACATCACAGCAGTAATGACTTTATGAACTACTTTACTTCTAAAGTCGATACTATTAGAGATAAAAATTGTAACCATGCAGCCATCAGCTACAGTATCACATCAGACAGTGCACTATAGATCCCCTGAGGAACAGTTCCACTCATTCTCTACTATAGGAGAGGAAGAATTGTATAAACTTGTTAAATCATCTAAACCAACAACATGTATTTTAGACCCTATTCCATCTAAGTTCCTAAAAGAGGTGCTTCCAGAAGTCATAGATCCTCTTCTGACTATTATTAATTCCTCATTGTTATTAGGTTATGTCCCAAAATCCTTGAAACTGGCTGTTATTAAGCCTCTCATCAAAAAACCACAACTTGACCCCAAAGAACTAGTTAATTATAGACCGATCTCGAATCTCCCTTTTCTTTCAAAGATACTAGAAAAGGTAGTATCCTCACAATTATATTCCTTCTTAGAGAAAAATGGCATCTGTGAGGATTTCCAGTCAGGATTTAGACCGTATCATAGTACTGAGACTGCTCTCCTTAGAGTTACAAATGACCTGCTCTTATCATCTGATCGTGGTTGTATCTCTCTATTAGTGCTATTGGATCTTAGTGCTGCGTTCGACACTATTGACCACACTATTCTTTTGCATAGACTAGAACACTTTGTTGGCATTAATGGAAGTGCATTAACATGGTTTAAATCGTACTTATATGACCGCCATCAATTCGTAGCAGTGAATGAAGAGGTATCATGTCGTTCACAAGTGCAGTATGGAGTACCGCAAGGCTCAGTACTAGGGCCGTTACTCTTCACGCTTTACATGTTACCCTTGGGAGATATCATCAGGAAACACAGTGTTAGCTTTCACTGTTATGCTGATGATACTCAGCTCTATATTTCATCGCGGCCTGGCGAGACATACCAATTTGAAAAACTAACGGAATGCATAGTCGATATAAAAAACTGGATGACGAGTAATTTCTTACTGCTAAATGAAAAAACAGAGGTGTTAATTATAGGGCCTGAAAGCTCTGCATGTAATGACCTAGAACGCTGTCTAAGTCTTGATGGCTGCTCTGTCAATTCTTCGTCATCAGTTAGGAACCTAGGTGTGCTATTTGATAGCAACCTTTCCTTAGAAAGCCACGTTTCTAGCATTTGTAAAACTGCATTTTTCCATCTCAAAAATATATCTAAATTACGGCCGATGCTCTCAATGTCAAATGCAGAAATGTTAATCCATGCGTTTATGACCTCAAGGTTAGACTATTGTAATGCTCTATTGGGTGGTTGTTCTGCACGCTTAGTAAACAAACTCCAGTTAGTCCAAAATGCAGAAGCTAGAGTTCTTACTAGAACCAGGAGGTATGATCATATTAGCCCGGTCCTGTCAACACTGCACTGGCTGCCTATCAAACATCGTATAGATTTTAAAATCTTGCTTATTACTTATAAAGCCCTGAATGGTTTAGCACCTCAGTATTTGAACGAGCTCTTGTTACATTATAGTCCTCCACGTCCGCTCCGTTCTCAAAACTCTGGCAATTTGATAATACCTAGAATATCAAAGTCAACTGCGGGCGGCAGATCATTCTCCTATTTAGCGCCCAAACTCTGGAATAACCTACCTAACATTGTTCGGGAGGCAGACACACTCTTGCAGTTTAAATCTAGATTAAAGACCCATCTCTTTAACCTGGCTTACACATAACATACTAATACACTTCTAATATCCAAATCCGTTAAAGGATTTTTAGGCTGCATTAATTAGGAAAACCGGAACCGGGAACACTTCCCATAACACCCGATGTACTTGCTACATCGTTAGAATAATGGCATCTACACTCATATTAGTCTGTTTCTCTCTTATTCCGAGGTCACCATGGCCACCAGATCCAGTCTGTATCCAAGTCAGATGGTCACTGCAGTCACCCGGATCCAGTATGTATCCAGCCCAGATGGTGGATTAGCACCTAGAAAGGACCTCTACAGCCCTGAAAGACAGCGGAGACCAGGACTAGAGCCCCAGAGACAGATCCCCTGTAAAGACCCTGTCTCAGACGACCACCGGGACAGACCACAGGAAACAGATGATTCTTCTGCACAACCTGACTTTGCTGCAGCCTGGAATTGAACTGCTGGTTTCGTCTGGTCAGAGGAGAACTGGCCACCCAACTGAGCCTGGTTTCTCCCAAGGTTTTTTTCTCCATTCTCTCACTGATGGAGTTTTGGGTTCCTTGCCGCTGTCGCCTCTGGCTTGCTTAGTTGGGGACACTTCATTTACAGCGATATCGTTGACTTGATTGCAAATTATTGCACAGATACCATTTAAACTGAACTGAGCTGCATGATGACATCACTGAATTCAATGATGAACTGCCTTTAATTGTCATTTTGTATTATTGACACACTGTTTTCCTAATTAATGTTGTTCAGTTGCTTTGACGCAATCTTTTTTGTTTAAAGCGCTATATAAATAAAGATGACTTGACTTGACTTGACTAGAAACCATTATCCCTAAAGAAATTGTGGTGGGGTCCCTCTCCTGGGATGTGGAGAGGAGAGTACAGGAGGCCATACGAGTGAGAGAGGTGCCAAGGGGGTGCCCAGAGGGTAGACTTTTCGTGTCGGCTGTGCTGCGCCCTGAAGTCCTCCTGTGGGGGCATTCATCCAAGTTAGTCTGTCATCCTGGGTTTCGGAGATCACTGGCTGCCATCCGCCAGTGATTCTGGTGGCCATCCATGGCCCAGGATGTCAGGCAGTTTGTGTTTGCCTGCCCAGTTTGCGCCCAGAACAAGAGTTCTAATCAGCCTCCTGTTTGTCTGCTTCACCCCTTACCCATCCCCTCCTGCCCCAACACCGTTGTATTGACGGTGGTGGACCACTTCTCTAAGGCAGCCCATTTCATCCTCCTTCCCAAATTGCCTTCAGCTAAGGAGACAGTTCAAGTGGTGGTTGACCACATCTTCCGGATTTATGGCCTTCCGGTGGATGTGGTTTCTGATAGGGGGCCACAGTTTGTCTCCCGGTTCTGGAAGGAGTTCTGTTGACAGATCGGGGCCTCTACGAGTCTGTCATCAGGTTTTCACCCTCAGACCAATGGGCAGTCCGAGCGGGCAAACCAGGTTCTGGAACAAGCTCTCCGCTGCCTGACGTCCCATAATCCGAGTTATTGGAGCCAACAGTTATCCTGGATTGAATATGCCCATAACACCTTGCCAGTGGCTGCCACAGGTATGTCCCCATTCCAGTGCTCCATTGGTTTTCAACCTCCTATGTTCCCCTCACAGGAGCCCGATGCTGCTGTTCCGTTTGCCTTAGCCTTCGTCCGCAGGTGTCGCCGCACCTGGAGGAAGGCTGAGAAAACCTTGGCTCGGGTTTCCAGATTAACCAAAGCAGCGGCTGACCGTCACCGAATTCCTTCTCCCCGCTACGTATGTGGTCAGAGAGTATGGCTATCTACCAAGAACCTTCCTCTCCATGTGGCTTCTCGCAAGTTAGCCCCCAGGTTCATGGGGCCATATCAGATCACCAAGGTTTTGAGTCCGGTGGCGGTAAAGCTCAAGTTACCTCCCACACTTGGTCGGGTATACCCAGCCTTTCATGTTTCTCGGGTCAAGCCTGTGTTTCATTCTCACCTTAACTCATCTGCTACTAACCCTCCCCGTCTAGTGGATGGTTCCCCAGCCTTGACTGTCAGAAGGTTGCTGGATGTCAGACGTGGAGGTCTGGGATTTCAGTATCTGGTGGACTGGTTGGGATATGGTCCGGATGAGAGGACTTGGGTCCCGGCTCGGGATATTCTGGATCGGTCACTGATCGAGGACTTCTACCGGCAGTGTGGAGGTTCCTTCCCTGGAGCGCCAGGGGACCCTCCAGGGGAGGGGGGTAATGTCACGTCCCCGGGCTGACCTGTCTGTTTTTTCTCTTATTGCGTGTGTGTGTGGTTGTTTACACTTACCATGTGCTTCTGTGTCATCGTGGTGCCCGTCTCCGCCCTCTTGTTTCACTATTATCCTATTATTGGCCACAATCACCTGCTCTGCATTATGTTAATCACTCCTTCTCTATTTAGTCTCCTTACGTGTGCTGTCTGTTGTCAGATCGTCGTGTTGTGCTCGTTGATGTCTTAGCTCCGCCCACATCTCATGTTTTGCCTGCACAGAGATCGTGCCAGTTTTGTTTTCATCCTTTAGTTTTGTTTTTTTTCCCTCTTTCTCCCGGTTTCAGACAGAGCTAATTCTCCAGCCCTTTCCTTGCTCACAATCACCGATCGCTGTCACTGGCTCTTCTTCGTCCTTGTTGCCAGTGCACCACCAGTTTATCTTGGCCTTGCTTTGGTGAATTTTCCTAGTGGAATTCGTCCAGGAGGCACTTATTGATCTGCTCTGGGCTGCCCTGTACCTGGATAGTTTTTTGTTTATTTTTTTTTTATTTTATTTTTTTCCCTTTTTGAAATTCAAGCCTGTTAAATAAACTTACCTTTTTGGGCACCTGCAACTGAGTCCAAGTCTCGTACTGACACGGGTATTTGAAGTTGCAGAACACAACTTGCACTTCCACTCCATTAAGCCAACTTCAGCCTGCAATTTAAATATTTTCAATTAAAGTCTAAACCATTTCAGGCCTAGTTTGCACTTTTGGCTATTCCAATTTTTTTTTTAAGTTAAAATGTGTGTAAAATTTTGAACGAGGGGGGAAATGATTATGCCGACCAGTCGACAACACATCAGTAGTAATTAAATTAAGTCTGTTCTGCTGCAAAAAATAATTGTGAATAATTCAGAGCAAAGAGAAACTTTGAATTAGCACTGGGAAGAAACTGGAATAATGCTGTGACTTGTTGACCAGTTGACAGTTGTGATGTCATAATAAAACAACTAAAATGGCAGTGGATTCAACAGGTAGTTGTGTTGCAACCTATCCTAGTTTGATCTCTTAATTGTTCTTCACTCTTTTGCTGTTCTGTAAATTCAGGAAGTAACCTCATAGTAATATGTCATAACTATGAGTTGTTGTTGTTGTTCATATAATGCTGTTTCTGTTGACTTTTTCCCAGAGTTTTTTTCATTTTTTCATTGTCCATGTCAAGTGTTCTGTAGTTCTCTGTAACTTTCCTTTCAGTCTCATTTTGTCTTCTGCTGTAGGTGAACATAGCCATGGGAAAGACAAAGGAACAGAACAAATAAGGAAAGTGTCTAAAGTGTTCATCAACCCATGGTACAACCACTCCAGCACTGACAGTGACATTGCATTGCTGCGTCTGCTCAGCCCCATCACACTCGACCCCTTTGCTATTCCTGTAAGCCTTCCTCCTGCTAATGGCACATTTGGATGCACCATAGGAGCCATTCGCATGTCCACATTCAGCGAATGGGGTCGCCTTGCACAACCCGGTCTGCCATCTCTGGTTCTTCAGAGGCTGGAGGTGCCGTGGGTCTCTTTAGATGAGTGTAGGACAAAGTTGGGTCTTTAAGAAGAAAATTAAATACCCACCAGATGAAGTACTTCTTACAAGATCCTAGAACATATGGACAAAAACAATAAGATTTAATCAGTCAAAATTAAAGTGATTATTAAAGTATTTAAGAATGCCAGACAGTGATAGAGGCCACCATAGGCCAGGTAGTCATAGAGGCCAAGAAAGGCTGGATATTGATAGAGACCACTATTAGCCAGATAGAGCCACGACAGGCCAGACAGTGATAGAGACTAAGAAAGGCCAGATATTGATAGAGACCACGATTGGCCAGATAGAACCACAATAGGCTGGATAGAGGCCATGAAAGGCCAGACAGTGATAGAGGCTGGATAGGCCATACTGAGATTTAGCCACGATTAGTCTCGTGTAGCCAGACTGAAGGTCTGGAATTCATGGCAGCTTTCATTCGACAAGGCCCGCCCGTGAGGACATTTGACCAACATTTCAAACAACCAATCACGGTTTGTTTTGTTTATAGTCACGTTTCGAGGCATGGAAATGTCACCACAATAACATACTGGTGTGTAAAACTCTTTGACATTAAAGATTCTATGCCGTGAACTTTAAATAATTTCACATACTTTTAAAAATCCAGCGTTTAACATGGGGGCCTTCTTTTGTAGGGGGGTTTGGCACCACGGTAATCTTTGTTTCCAGCGGAACATTAAAGAACCTGACACACGTCTCGCAGAACACCTGTAGAATTTAACCAATCCGATGATGACTTCAACACTCCTGAAGTGTTTCCACTTTTATGTCCCATATGCATCAGACGTTTAGCCAACGGTCCATGGGCGTGACATCTGAGGCTGAGTCTAGGTCACAGAAAAGGCCACACTGGGAATGGCCCTGATAGGCCTTAAAGAAAAGCCACGAAACCCGCAGAGAAAAAGCCTAGCTAGGCCACGGATGGAGATGCCCAAATGGGCCATAGTGAGAAAGCCAAGAGGCCGTAGAATGAAATGCCTCAGTATGCACAGAGAGGAAGGCCATATAATTAGACCATGGTGGGAAACACCACGAGATGGGTAACAGTGGGGAAGGCCACAAAAGACAGGCCACAGAAAGAAAGGCCAAGTTAAGCCACAGTAAATCATAGAGGTTGTTGGGAGTTATATGAAGAGGTATTGTACCACCACCATTAATTGCATATAGATTACCTTGAAGACAGCTTGATATTCCTTGAGATGTTTAGTGGTTCAGGTCTAATGTAGGATTCAAATGCGGAGGATGACCATCTTCCTAGTAGCTTGATATCTGATGTTTGAACTCCAAGTCCAACAGCAGTAGTGGCCGGTGTATAGAAGCGGTGACAGACCGCAGCTTCTAAAGGTGACTACATGGAGCTGAACCAGCCGCAGAGAGAAAGGCCCTGATAGGCCATGAGAGAACGGCTGCAAGAGGCTGTAGGGAGTATAGCTGCTAAGGCCATGACGGTAGCCTGCAAGAAGCGGTGAAAGAATAGATGTAATGAATAGGTGTGACACCACCACCAGTATTTGCTTAATTTACTTTAAACACTTTTTTTTTAACAAAATGCATACATATTTATAAACGAATGACTGTATGAGCCATCTAATGACAGGCCTCATTATGCCATTTAATGCAAAGACAGCGTAGTTCATGTAATGAGAAAAGCCATCACAGGCCAATTTTGTGAAGGACAATAATAGTCACTTACCTGAAGGTCACAATAGGCCGAATTGAGCAAAGGCCGCTATAGGGCGAGTAATGTGGAGCCTCGATAGGCCATGTAAAGTGAAGGCCTGATGGGCTGCAAATACGTTGATAGGCAACGTACATTTCTATAAACTATGTGATGTGAAAGCCTTGTGTGTAGATGACCACGATAGGCCATTGTATGTAAAAAAAACCATGATAAACTGGACATGGAGAGCATGTGAGAAGTAATCAGCACTAGTAGTTTGCTAAGAGTATTATACTGTACTTTGAGCATTACTTGAAATAGTTTAGAGTCTGATCTTGACGGACATCTGATGAGGACGATCATGTACATAGCAGCTTGATGGCAGATTACAGGAAATCTAAACCACTGCATTGAGTAAGAAAGGTTATTAGTTTAGGTTAATTGATAGAGGTAGAATTACGGTTCTAGCAGTGACTTAAGAGCATGTATACGATACATAAACATTATTTAGGCTAGACTCCTGCACACCAGAACCCACAGAGGAACCTATTCCCCCCAAAAATAAAAAATGAGCCAGATCAGCATGACCATAAAAAGAAAAGATACTCAAATGTTAAGTGAAGTCCCTGATAGGCTGTGATATGTGAAGGCCACCATAGGCCGAACTTCATAAACAGTAATGGACAAACCTACCTGATGACCACCATAGCAGAGTTATGCAAAGTGCCACAATAGTCTGTGTAATGTGAAGGCCGCAACAGTCAAGTAGGATGAAGTCAATAGGTATGAGGAAACGAAATGAGACAACACCAGTAGATGCACAAAATAAACAAGCCTTGATTATAACTTAAAGTCTGCATGAAATCCAAAATTGACTTTGCTTTACTAGCGCACATTGCTAGTCTTGATGTAAACAATTAATCAAATTGTTTGTCTTCGTAATCTTTAATCAAAATCTGAACATTTACTTCGCTCTGGAATGGCATTCCTTTTCTGATGGAGCAGTTTGACAGCTTGGGCAGAATATCCTTAAACACATCCCTCCAGCCGTTAGTTTGATATGAGTGAGAGACAGAGACCAGGAGCGCAAACAAAACCCATGACCTCTATTCAATATTCCGTTTCAGCTGAAAATACAGCAACTTCCTTGACTTTAAATATGCCTGCGGAGCTTTGAGCCGAATCTTACCTAGAACGCAAATGCAATAGGACCACATATACATCCGCTTGATGGAGCCTGCGTTCATAATAGCGCCAGTTCAAAGAGTGAGCTGTGTAAAGATGAGGTGAGAGTCACGGTTCTTTGCATCTGCAGCCGTGAAATCTAAATGATTGCATTGTAATGAAACGCCAAGGTTAGTAAAATGATCAAATAAGGTAATAAAGTTTTATGCAGAAAGCGTAAAAACACACAAGCATTAATATCGGAACTGTAAAACAGAACTATTCTCTAGCTTATCTCCCACAAAAGCTTGATAGACTTCATTTAACCACGGGAACCCGACGAGTGAACCTTCAAAGAAACCAGATTGCATGAAATACAAGTTAAAGAAATAGTAGTTATGTATGGAACTAGGACAAAGATAGAAAAATAAATCTTGATACATTACCCTTGCAGAAGGATAAGAACGCTTTACATGATGAACAATGATGCTTTACTAGCCAATTTCAATAGCTATTGAATCCTGTAAAAGCATAAAGTCCTTACACAAAGATTTTTGCAGAACTTTAAAGCAGATGTTATGAGTGAGCATACACTGTCCAGGACATTAAAGTCACGGGGCACAAACTAAATTAACAGAATAGTAGTAATTATAACCTCCCAAGTCCAAACATTGATGAAGTTTACAAGGAAATCCAGAGGGGAAGTCATCTATAGATAGGAAGTACATAAAAACATCAGACTATAGAAGGCCTTGACAAGTGCAAGTTCCAAGATAGAATACTTTAATGCTCACCACACAGAAAGAGCGCCAGCTAGTTATTTAATAGAACAGACTAATGCCACATAGCTAAGCTAGAGCTAATCACCTTAAATATGTCCTGAGAATAGTAAAAGAATAACAGATTAGACGAAAGTATGATGAAATTCTTAGTTAGTCAATATATTGTGTATTGGGAAAACTTTGTGTTTGAGCATAGCAAGAAAATGTGTCCATTTACGTTCATGCTCTTATTCAGAGGAAGCTCATGCAGAAATAGACAGAGAAGACCTCTTTGCAGAAATGGTCTACGCAACAGGAGAGACTTAAGACATTCGAATGTCAAAATCGCAATAGTTTGCAGAAGACAAACTTGACTATATGCAAGTAACCCAGGGAAAGTCAGGCAATAAGTCAAGAGACAGTTTGAGCAAGAAACTTCGCGGCAGTATCTGCAAACACAATGAAATGTGAGTAGAGGGCTTCTATATTCCTCGTGTTAAGTGCCGATTGGCTAGATCTAATTGTAATGTGACGTGGCATTAAGTCTTCCTAGTAGAACTTGCGCTGACACTTCCATTTCTGTTTAAACAACAGAAAAGTAGCGCAGTGGAATGCAAAAGCATGTTCTGTGTAAATGGCCCCTAAGTCAATCATTGCTAGTTTGATTTCCTGAAAAGTGAAACACTGTGACAACATGATTTTTTTGCACAGCCCAACATGTGAACATTTGTCTCAACCAATCGTGTGTTTGGGGCTAGACTTATGATTTTCACCCTATCCACCTTATTTTTCCATGCGGAAGTAACCTGTTCTCTGTGTTTGTGCTTCAACCCAGTGTGTTTATAATTAAGACAACACATTAAAGGGGTCATATGATGCGATTTCAAGTTTTCTTTTCTCTATGAAATGTTACAAGCTCTTGGTGCATAAAGAAGATCTGTAAAGTTGCAAAGGCTAAAGTCCCAAACCCAAATAGATATTCTTTATAAAAGTTAAGACTCGTCCATGACCTCCTTGTTTAAACACGCCCCCACATGTCTACATCACAATGTGGGAAGATTTGCATAAAGTGGCAAATGTTCATGCAAAGAAAAAAGCCGTAACCTTTGATTCTCGCTGTTGCCGCCGGCGCCATGTCGTGAAGACGCTGTTTCGTTTTGAAAGTGAAAATACTTTGTTTGGCCTTCCAAAAGAGTACACAACTAGAAATCAGTGTTTAAGGTGTATTTACAACACTGTTCCAGAACAGTTCAACCCAAATATTCAGATGTGTGCAGCACATTTTATGGAGGACTGTTTCCTGATCCTGGGAGATAAGAATACAATGCCGGCTGTTCTGACTCACAGTCTGTAAATACATTTACACATGTAAAGGATTTGCCACTGATGATTCAAATGCGAGTTTTGAGCAGTGTAGAGTAGCAATTGTTGTTTGTCTTTCTCCGATCAGAAATGCAGACATGGTTTTATGTTTATGCAGCGCGATGCAACGCAACACGTAAAAACACATTGTAAATCATTATAATGCATAATTATGTCCCCACTGGATGCAACAAATGACTTGTTTGTAATGGGTTGTACCGGTTTTGTCTTGTCACGTAGTGTTCTAACCGGGACATGCATCACAGTATACTAAGGGGCGTAACATTCCGTCACACGCTTGAGGCATTCAGCCAATCACAACGCATTGGATAGCTGGCCAATAAGAGCACACCTCGCTTTTCAGACCTATGAGCTTTGTAAAAAACGACTTGTTTCAGAAAGGCGGGGCATAGAGGAGAAACAATAATGTACAGTATATGGAAAATAATGTGTTTTTTTAACCTTAAACCGCATAAACACATTTCATTACACCAAATACACAAAATAATGTTCTTTTTAGCAACATCATATGACCCCTTTAAAATTAAATGGTAAGAAACACCAGTTTGCAGCTTAAAATAGCTGGAAGCGGATGACACCAGAAGCCAGACACATTAAAATTTACAAATGGCTGCACCTGCTCTTACGGAGAAAATAACGTGGATAGCATTGTGGAGAAAACATTGGCTGTTTCTCAATATGCGTTCTTTAGCGATCTTGCGTCCTTGTGTTCTCGCTATACGTCATCATTAACCGTCGAAGTTCAATTCCAATTCTCAAGAACGCAAGTACAGAGGACGCATGGAAGTGCCCGGATGTGGTTCTTGATAGAGGATGCATCGAGTGCGGACTTGATAGAATCGAGCCGTTAGAAATCACAGAAGACGCTGCGCGCGGCCGGTGTACGAAAGCCTGTAAGCTTTAAACTCGCTCTCGCAAATGCTTGACGGCTCTTAAAAATAAACATTTATCGTTTTGTTTTACTTAATTTTAATAAAGATATGAGACCTGGAGAAAGTCTGCAGTATTTTTTATTGGCACAATAAAATGAATCTTAACATAGTCATAGTTAAACAAATAACACTGTAAAATAAAACGTTATACAATTATATGTAAATGATATCTATAATAGTATAAATGTTTTAATAAGTTATGAAATTTGTTTGTAATGTTATGTTATATTTATGGTTCATTGGCCGCTGCTTATGCTGTGATTATGCGGTCCGTTAGGCAAGAACACAGCACATCTCAATACTCGTAATGGTGTGTTCTCGCGTCCTTCCGAGTTCGTGTCTTCCAAGGAAGCTTAGCAAGACCGGTCTCCACGAGAACGCAAGTCCGTTCTTTGCGTTCTTGGAATTGAGAAACAGCCATTGGCACTGGTAAACACCAGAAAATGTGCAATTCATTTTGGTGCAGAAAAAACACACTTTACCTTTAAGGACACTTAAAGACACATGTAAGTGAATATATATGATAAAGGATGGCAAAAAATTATGAAAGTTGTATAATGTATCACTGGAATATGCACATATATTGGCATAAGTTTTTTAAAATGTTGTCCTGTGTCCTGGCATATTTGTGGTTCAGTAAGGGAGGGTTTTCAAACTTTGAGAGGTGGAGAATATTTAGACTTTAGACCTTTGAACCTGCAAAAGAAGACATGATCAGATAAACGAAACCACTGGTCAACATGCATCTCCTGTCAGTGCTTTTTATCTTCTTTGGTGTTTACTGCTGTCATTCAGCAACAGGTAACTAAACCAACTACCGATCCACATTATACAACTAAATCCAGTAACATGTATAATGGTAGTGTTGTTGATTATAATGCAGTCTTATGTGTGCGTGTTGTTGTCAGTATTCGTGAGGAAGGACGAGGCTCATGGGGTTTTGTTCCGGACCAAACGGGCAAACTCTGGCTGGTTTGAAGAGCTGAAGATGGGTAATCTGGAGAGGGAGTGTCTGGAGGAGAAGTGTTCATATGAGGAGGCACGGGAGGTGTTTGAACACACAGAGGCTACAGTCAGTATTACATGTGAAAAACACACATTCAGTGACTGACAGTATTGTACCAGGTTTGATATATAGTATATGATGTCTAGAAAACTAATATTCTCTATTTGAATGTGATGGTAAACTTGACCTTAAACTGCACAAGTCTATGTATTTTATTGTGCTGTAAAATTGATTAATCATGATTAATCGCATCCAAAATAATGTGTGTGTGTGTGTGTGTACTGTGTATATTTATATGTATATATAAATACACACACATACATATATTTAATAACAATGTATGTGTGTGTATTTATATATACATAATGTTTCTAATGTCTAACTAATGTTTCCATACAGAATGAGTTCTGGAAGATCTACAATGGTGAGATTTTGAAATTGTTTTTGATAAAGCCATATCTTCATGACATTGTCCTTCATTCTGCATAGTTTAAGATGAATCTTTGTGCTTGTATGCAGTTAAAGATCACTGCAAATCAAATCCATGTGAGAATAACGGGCTCTGCAGAACCCAGAACGGAGAGTCTTCCTACATGTGTCTGTGTGTGCCAGGCTTCAGCGGACGCAACTGTGAGCAGGGTAAGAGCATCAGTTCAAATGCAACATTAATGGAACTTTACACACAATAGTACTGCTATTTAGTCAATTCATCTATTTTTTTAATTAATTACATTTTTCATAGTAGTGCCTATTATGAACAGAATTTGACATTCATAAAGAGTATCATTATAGCCAGGTCCTTGAAGTTAAGGAACAAACTAATTCCTGATTCAGGATCAAGAACATTTTCTGGCTTTTACTCCTCAGTGATTAAAGACATTCCTGACTCCTGCCTGCATGATAACGGGCATTGTGAGCACTTCTGCACAGAGGAGGATGGTCAGCGTAACTGTTCCTGTGTTGATGGATATTTCTTAGGGTCAAATGGTCAGAACTGCCTGCCAATTGGTGAGAATATCACTAAACACATTGATAATTGTGAATCAGGTGAAAGCTAGCTAGGCACAATAATTCACCATCAATATAGGCAAAATATGTGTTTACCATTCTATGTAGTCAGATAATGTCTTCAGCATGCATTCTGTATGCTAATCAATTCAAGCTCATTGTTACAGAGGCTTTTCCGTGTGGGAAGGTTCCTCTTCTTCAGGGTGGAGGTGCTGCTACGAACCTTCAGGTCGATGTGAGATCTCGTATCGTTGGTGGAGCCGAATGTCCTAAAGGACACTGTCCCTGGCAGGTATTAGCAGTTACCATCACAGAGTCCACCATTCCTGAGTTATTTTGGACTTTACTGTCAATTATCTGTATGTGAGTGTGTGTGTGTGTGTGTGTGTGTGTGTGTGTGTGTGTTTTGATGGACAGGTGTTGTTGAAGTATGGGCAGAAGGGTTTCTGTGGAGGTGTGATCTACAAACCCACATGGATCCTCACAGCCGCACACTGTTTAGAAAAACTCAATGTCAAGTTTCTCAAGATAGTCGCAGGTACAGTCACTTCAGGAACAGGTTGTGAATGAATATATTATACGTATGCAAACATCATGAGATCACAACAACTGCAGCTTCAAGGCGTGCCAAATTTAATGTGAGCATAATTTATTTGTTTTTGATAGTCTACTTTAGATATTCTACTAACTATATGTAACTTTTCAAGTACATCAGCTTACCCTGCTAGCACTAACCATAACCTAACGGTCTACTAAAAACTCTAATGAGAGTTAGTTGACAGTTAGTTAATTGTAAAAGTAGCATGTCTAAAGTGGGCTATCAAAATAAAGTGTAACCAAATTAAGGCTCACGTTGCGATATTTTGTTTTCTGCAATATATATTGCAATATTAAAATGTTTAAAATAACAATAATAAAAAAAATCACTAGATGATTTGAATAGCTCTATTTGAAAGAAAAAAAAATCAATAAGGGTGATTTTGTAGGTGAGTAAATCAGCATAGAAAATAACAAACAAATTACAAGCATAGATAAATATAAGAGAGCAAAGATTTTTTTGTATAATTTTTTTTTCTCGCAGGCCATATTATTATTTTCACCAGACCACAATAATAACAAATTCTCAATTGATAATTAATCATTCTTTTTGCCTGAAATCATTGTTAAGTCCAAGCGGAATACTCTGCCGGCTGCTCCCGCTTCACAGCAGGCGCGACTCACGCTAACTGCACCCTGGTTCACCGTCCATGTTTTGGTCCACCAGTTTGGGTCAATGTAACTTATTGATCATGAGCCCAACATTTAGCAAGGCAGGAAAACTTTTAGTCTACCTGAAGGAAGACATATTTCATTGCAGTTAATGCTGTTAAATAGAGAGAGAGAAAAAAATACATTAAAAAAAACAAACAAACAAAAAAAAACCTAGTGTAGCCTATTCTTACACTTGGACCTTTTATAGTTTCATAGACCTTCAGTTGTTATGCTTTCAAATTCCATGCCATTTGTAATTTCACAGTATTTTCAACTCCTAAATTACTACCCTTGTAAAGTTACAATTCTATAATGGTAAAATTAACTCAGGATGATGGCATTTATTTATTTATTTATTTATTGAATAATTGTACATAAATGGGTTAAGCAAAGTAAATGTGATATTTCTGAGAACATTTTAAATGCAGGCACATATGAGCCTACATTAATGTACAGTACAAATATTTGGATTGTCTCTTTTTTTCTTAAAGATTAAACACTTATTTTCTACAAGAATAAACACTATTTTATTAAAGAATAAAAGAATAAAATCACAATTAGCCCTTATTTTCCATTTCTGAAGTTAATTGGCAACCCTAATGATGATGTAATTATCTTTTGACTCCCCTGACAGTGGCACCTTGCTCAAAAAAACAAAAACAAAAACCTCAGTTTTAGGAGATATGCAAGCGAATAATAGATGAAAAAAAAAAAAAAAAAAAGAAAAAAAAAACAGTGGGCCGGTCTAAGGCATGAAACTCCAGGGCTGAAAATTTATTCGACTCCGGCCCTGCTCACTCGAATGGATTAATATCGCTTGAATGTTTTAAAACCGACAAGACCTAAAACACTTGCAAATGATGAACCTTCATTGTATAATGGTTAAACTTTGCAATAAATCCAAGAATCACCTGCGTTACGACTCTGGTACCTGGACCATATGGATTAACGATCACTATACTAGTGCACATCGCGATATCGATGATGAAAAAATATATATCGTGCATCGTTCTTAGCCAAATCCCTGACATTCAGTTATATGTGAATGTCACGGCTGAAGCACTCTATTTAGTGACAGCTCTACATGTGTAGCTCAATTGTGTATTGTCTGTTGTCCTGTGACTCAGGTGAGCATGACATCGAGGTGGATGAAGGCACAGAACAGGTCATCCAGGTGGAACAGATGCTCATGCACCCTGGCTACGTCTCTGAGACCTCAGATAATGACATTGCCCTACTGCATCTACACAAGCCCATCGTCTATAGTGCCTATGCCGTTCCTGTTTGTCTGCCACTGCGAGACATGGCAGAGCGCGAGCTGTGGGCAGTTAGCAAGCACACGGTTAGTGGTTGGGGCAAACGCAGCGAGGATGGGCCCACATCACGCTTACTGCGCCGGTTGCAGGTTCCCCGCATCCGCACACAGGAGTGCGTCGAGAGCAGCAAAGTGACGCTCACCAACAACATGTTTTGTGCCGGTTACATCGAGGGTAAGCAGGACTCATGTAAAGGTGACAGCGGTGGGCCGCTGGTGACCCGCTACAGGGACACCACCTTCCTGCTGGGTATCGTGAGCTGGGGGAAAGGCTGTGCCCGCCCGGGATCCTATGGCATCTACACGCGTGTCTCCAACTACCTGCAATGGATCCATGAACTAACGGCCAATTCTACAGCTGCAACACAATGAAGTGTTAAAACACATCGAATCCTCTATTTATGTCTGATCATGTCTGATTTTCTTCTATATGTTTGATATTTTTATCCATCATTACCTCATTAACAAAACAATAATTCCATAGTATGTAAATTATCTATGCTTATTGGGTTTATATTCGTGTGTTTAAAGGTGCAATTGTATTTACTGCTGCAAAATACAAAAATGCAAAAATGTACCCCCTTGCATATTTCACTAATGTTCATGTTGGTCATACTAATTCACAATTCGCTTAGTTTGAAAATAACTTCTGTGTTTCATACATATTGACAATGGTCCTTTTTTTGGCCACTAATTTAAAAACTAAATAAAAACTAGTAAACACTAATTTTTCAGTTAAAGGCAGTTCATCATTGAATTCAATGATGTCATCATCCAGTTCAGTTTAAATAGTATCTGTGCAATAAAGTCAACCTTTGGCCAGACGAAACCAGCAGTTCAATTCCATGCTGCAGCAAAGTCACATTGTGCAGAGGACTCAACTGGCCATCTGAGACAAGGTCTTTACAGGGTATCTGGGGCTCATCTAGTTGTCCTGGTCTCCGCTGATTTTCGGGGCTGTAGAGGTACTCTCTAGGTGCTGATTCACCATCTGGGCTGGATACGTACTGGATCCGGGTGACTGCAGTGACCATCTGATCTGGACACAGACTGGATCTGGTGACTACGGTGACCTCGGAATAAGAGAGAAATAGACTAATATTAGCGTAGATTCCATTCTTCTAATGATGTAGCAAGTACATTGGGTGTTATGGGAAATGCTCCCGGTTCTGGTTTACCTAATTAATGCAGCCTAAAAATCCTTTTAAGGATTCGAATACTAGAAATGTGTTAGTGTGTTATGTGTAAGCCAGGTTAAAGAGATGGGTCTTTAATCTAGATTTAAACTGACAGAGTGTGTCTGCCTCCCGAACAATGTTAGGTAGGTTATTCCAAAGTTTGGGCGCTAAATAGGAAAAGGATCTGCCGCCCGCAGTTGATTTTGATATTCAAGGTATTATCAAATTACCAGAGTTTTGAGAACGCAGCAAACGTGTAGGACTATAATGTAAAAAGAGCTTGTTCAAATACTGAGGTGCTAAACCATTCAGGGCTTTATAATTAATAAGCAAGATTTTTAAATCTACTGTATATGATGTTTAATAAGTAGTCAGTTTTGACAGAACCGGGCTAATATGGTCATACTTCCTGTTTCTAGTAAGAACTCTATAGCTGCTGCATTTTGGACTAGCTGGAGTTTGTTTATTAAGCGTGCAGAACAACCACCCAATAAAGCATTACAATAACCTAACCCTGAGGTCATAAACGCATGGATTAACATTTATTCATTTGACAATGAGAGCATAGGTCGTAATTTAGATATATTTTTGAGATGGAAAAAAAGCAGTTTTACAAATGCTAGAAACGTGGCTTTCTAAGGAAAGGTTGCTATCAAATAGCACGCCTAGGTTCCTTACTGATGACAAAGAATTGACAGAGCAGCCATCAAGTCTTAGACAGTGTTCTAAGTTATTACATGCAGAGTCTTTAGGTCCTATAATCAGAGCCGGTGCCAGCACTGATGAGGGGGTGACGAAAGGGGGTGATGACATAGCACAGATTAAAAGTAACAAAAAAAAAAAAAAACTTTTGTGGCCCATTCACGTATTTGTCGGACCGATATTACTACAACTATTAGAATACAGGGTTCAAACAGATAGAGATTTGGTCGCGAGGCAAGTCAGTGGAAGGTTTTTTTTTTTTTTAATAAATTCAAGGTCTAGAGACATGTTTTAGAAGCTGAATTTCTTTGAACTTTAGTGCCGTGTTTTAGAATGATGTAGGCTATTGACTTGTTCGGTGTCGCGTCATAGCTGTGTGGGTGGAGTCGGCGTGGGGGAAAACAATCGTTTCCCCCTCATTGGAAAATCATGGTATTGACTCAGAATGGCCTACATAAAATTATTTCTGCCGCTCGACAGAGCAACATACGCATAACTGAGCCGAATTGGGTCGGACTGTTTAAACGGAATAGCTAAGGTGTCGTTTCCCGATATTTTCTGTTACCTAACTGAGCAATAGACCGCTTACTACAAGCCTTTTTTGAGAACAAGACTGCTTGTGAAAAGTAAACATTTGTTGTTTTGCTTAATTTTAATAAAGTGATAAAGACTTGAGTAAAAGCCTGTCGTAATTTCTTATTGATATATTAAAAAGATTTTTAACATTGATAAAACAGGTAGGCCTTACATTAAGGTCCACTGAAGTGCCTTGAAATGTGCAGCGTTATTCTAATGTGGTGTGTGCTGCGGCTGCCTAATCATTTTTTCAATTTTTTGAAGTAAATTAAGTATATTAAATTTATAATTTTATATATTTTATGAAAAAAACATGGTTATTGGTTACTAGTTAAACCATGGTAAAAACGTTTGCTACACTAACCATAGTTTAATAGTTTAACCATGGTATTTGTAGTAAAACTGTGGTTATAGGCTATAACTGGTAATAAAAACACCTGGCTAGCCTACTACACATTTTCTATAGTAATACCATTGCTAATTTTCATAAAGGATTGTTTATAATAACATGAAATAAATGTTTTAGTAGATTATGACATTTAGTCATTTAGCAGGCGCTTTTGACATCACAAAATTTCAGGGAGTCAGATTTGATTGATTGTGATGCGAAGGAGGGTTACTGTAAGCCGTGCAGGGGGACAGGACTAATGACAGATCATTGCAGAGTAAGTAGTGTAGCCATCTGTGCTACCCGTTCAGTGCTACCTCTGGTAGTCCGTCTGTTTATCAGTCATATACATCTTCAGATCAGGTTTTTTTTTTTACTTGTTAGAGGTACAGAACGCCACACAGCAACTTTTTGGCACTGCACCAAGCAAAAATCAAACAAAATCTTCAAAAAATGTAAAGATCAAGCACCTAACAAGGTCTCCACGCATTAATTCGAATGGTTTGTTTTCCCCCACGGCATAAACGGTTATGACATTTTTGTGGGCATTCCCACCAATGCCAAACAAGTCAATTATGCACGAGAATTATGCGCGAGAAGCTGCTTAAGACCTGAGACGAGAGCACAGCAGTCAAGACCTTGGTTAGCGCATTTACATTAAAATACAATGGAAAAGTACAGCAGTGGAATGAAAAATGCGTTCTGAGTAAGTTAACCTATTAAAAGCTACTTAGCAAATACAGATGGTAGAGTATTGAATAAAACAAAATCGCATAGCCACTAATTTAAAAAATCTGACATCCAGGAAATAAAAATGTGAGCAGTTTTAGGCAGCAGTTTTACCATAAATATAGACAAATTGATACCACCAGAAATACTTAATTGTGTCTGCTTTACAGTGATACACAAGCTCATTGCAAACCGATTCTCTGACATAATAGCCTACATTCATTGCGACCCATTTGACAGAAGCATCATTTTAAGTTAGAACAACTTGAACAGCAACAAACAATAACAATACAGCAAAATAATTAACAAACTATGATCATCTAGCCCTCTATTAAACATGAAAAAGAATTCATCATAGCTTACTTAGTGCTGCTTTCTTATTTGCACTGCTTGTGCAATTTTGTGTCAGAGTAACAATTGAAATGTGACTTTGTGAAATGGACTGTCCTAAACTGTTGCTATAGTAGCATCATATTAATGCTACAAAAGCCTTTGCATTTGGCAAATATATTTTTTAAATAAACCATTATATTTCATAATTAAAATCTATTTTTACACTCATCTTGGGTGAGGCAGTTCATTCACTGCTACAAATTGATGGCGGTCACATAAGTATGATTTAAACCATGCTAATGCATTTCCATTAACGCCAACAAAGTTTCCTAATCTATTCAAAAGAATGTTGTGGTCCATAGTGTCGAACGCAGTGCTAAGATCCAATAGCACTAATAGAGAGAGATACAACCACGATCAGATGATAAGAGCAGGTCATTTGTCACTGATACCATTTTCTCTAAGAAGGAATATAATTGTGAGGATATTACCTTTTCTAGTATCTTAGACAGAAAGGGGAGATTAGAGATCGGTCTGTAATTTACTAGTTCTTTAGGGTCAAGTTATGTTTTTTTAACGAGAGGCTTAATAACAGCCAGTTTTAAGTTTTTTGACATATCCTAATGGTAATGATGAATTAATGATATTCAGAAGAGGATGTATGACTTCTGGAAGCACCTCTTTTAGGAGCTTAGATGGAATGGGTTCTAATATACATGTTGTTGGTTTAGATGATTTAACAAGTTTATACAATTCTTCCTCTCATATAGTACAGAATGAGTGGAACTGTTCCTCAGGGGATCTATAGCACACTACCTGATGCAATACTGTAGCTGACGGCTGCATGGTTACAATTTTATCTCTAATAGTATCGATCTTGGAAGTAAATTAGTTTATAAAGTCATTATTGCTGTGCTGTTGGGAAATGTCAGTACTTGTTGATGCTTTATTTTTCGTTAATTTAACCACTGTATTGAATAAATACCCAGGGGTTATGTTTGTTTTCAACACATCAGATCTAGCAGTTTTTAATGCTTTTCTGTAGGATAGGTTACTTTCCCGCCAAGCAATATGAAATACCTCTAGTTTTGTTTCTCTTTCTAGCTTGTACTTATTTGAAAAATGTCTAAAACTTGGTATTACAAGCACTTCCTGTGTTTGTTTGCCCTCTTTAAGAAGAATCGCTTTATGTATCCCCCAATTGTAATTCAAAATGACTAAATGTAAAAATCTCTTGCGACAGCCGTGCAGTCGAGCACAGTTGCTCTCCCCCAGCTGCACTGAACAAAAGCATGATGGGAATTCATGTTTATCAGCAACACAGCGCATGAGTGTGAATAACGCGATATCCGCCTTTGATCTCATAGGTGTCTGTTCCACTTCGAGAGGTCAGGACCCATCTTGACTGCACTTCTTTCACTCCACCCCTCACTGCAGCCACCTACTCTTTGTTTAAATTTCAGGCGAGGCTAGCCACAGCTCAAAACAAGCCTGTTTGCTCAGAGCAGATGTCTTACAGTAAGTCAGCGCATTCTGAATTTGTACGTGCTAATACCTGTAATCTTCATTCTGCGTTCATACAGAGCAAACTTACTGGTAAATTGCAGGAAAGAATTTACCGGTTCTATTTTTGAAAAGAATTGGTTCACACATGATCTCTTTACGGTAATTTACCAGTAAAGTCTGTATGTCTGAAAGTGTGTTAAAATAGTCAAAACAAAAAATGTGTTAACACATCATTTTGAGAGTGTTGAAAATCGAAAAAATCCAGAAAGTTTTGTGTGAGGGGAAGGCAGGGCTGAATTGGTAATCAGGCATAACGGGCCCGGTGGGCCGACGCCCCTAAGGGGCTGACAGAATGTTTTTTTTTTTGTTTTTTGTCTTCTTTCTTTCTCTTCTTTCTGTCCAAGGACCATCACGCAGGGACTGCAAGCAGCCAGTGGCTTATTGTTTTTCTCCAGTGTAAGCGTCCAATCACAATGCGCTATAGACGGAGCGATGAAGTAGCCTATTTGCTCCGCCTATAAAAAGATCGCTTCACCCCCACCTTCTTCCTCATCGGCTTTTCCCACATTTTTTACAACAGGTTTTTCAAGAACAGGCTTGATCTGCGGTGAGTGATGGGGGCCAAAGAGCCAGGCAGAAGGAGAACAAGAGAGTAGTTAAATCAGTAAAGTTCTTGATAGAGACTCGCAACAGAAGCAGGCATCTAACCTATCATAATGTGTGTGCGCGCACATTTTTTTAATAATAAAACATAAATTTGTCCCCCGCGATTTTTTTGCCAAGTCAAGTGTGTTCCATTAAAGTTTCCATGGGCCAATGCAAATAAAGCTTATTTTAAATTAAAAAAGACGGTAAATTGTCGTACTTTGACATTTTATTCTTATCCAAAACAAGTTGTGATATGAGTGTGATACATGGGCTACATAAATAGCCTACACTACCAGTCAAAATTTTTTGAACAGTAAGAAAGATCCAATGGAAAGATCCAAAGATCAGTATTTATTTGAAATAAAAAGCTTTTGTAACATTATACAAATACTGTACCATTCAAAAAAAGAGTCAGTTTTTTTTTTTTTTTTGAGGGGGGGGGTGGTGATAAAAATGAATACTTTTATTTAGCATGGATGCTTTAAATTGATCAAAAGTGATGATAAAGACATTTATAATGTTACAAAAATTTATATTTCAGATAAAAGCTGTCCTTCTGAAACTTTCTATTCATCAAAGAAACCTGAAAAAAAATTATAATCAGCTGTTTTCAATAATAATAATAATAATAAATGTTTTTTTTTTTTTCTGAATATTTGGATGATTTCTGCAGGATCATGTGACTGGAATAATGATGCTAAAAATTCTGCTTTGAAATCGCAAGAATGAATTACATTTTAAAATATATTCAAATATAAAAGTTATTTTAAATAATAAAAATATTTCACAATATTACTGCTTTGCTATATCTTGGATCAAATAAATGGTTGGTGAGCAGAAGAGAATTCTTTAAAAAAAAAAAACATTAAAAATCTTGCTGTTCAAAAACTTTTGATTGGTATAGTGTATATCGAAGTGGTTGTGGGCCACCTGGACCAAAAAAATTGATTTTTTTAATCCAGTCCAGCCTTGGGGGTAGGGTTAGGGGAATAAAATACACTTTGTACAGTATAAAAACCATTACGCCTATGGAATATCCCAGGGCCGGCTCCAGGCAAATCAGTTTTGCTCACCCAATCAGAATTAGATAAAGATTACGTTATTTTTTGTGAGTGCATAGATTAAAACTAATCTGAAGCTGACTGTATTTTGAGAAGTTTAAGATAGAGCTTGAGACTGTCCAAACAATCATAAAATAACTCAAGAAAATTGCAGCATATTTCAGCATATTTCTTTTATTAACATAATGTGTGTGCGCGCACATTTTTTTAATAAAACATAAATTTGTCCCCTGCGATTTTTTTGCCAAGTCAAGTGTGTTCATTAAAGTTTCCATGGGCCAATGCAAATAAAGCTTATTTTTTAATTTATTAACTGAATGTAAGGCACGCTGAATTCACACGGAGGCTTCAGTCTGTTGCAGAAAAGCAGAGGCTGACAACGAGTGAAAACTGGCCGAAATATTTGCGCACTATCACGGGGAGTTGAGATTTATGATTTTAATACATTAATATGTATCATAGCCTACCACTGAAATTACCTGAACAGTTTTAATGTTCTAAAAGAGAAGAAAAAAATGCATAGGTTGTACAGTTGAAAGCTTACCCCTTTTGACTTGCTGTTAATGTTGAATGTAAGAATTACTTACTATAGCAACAGTCGGCAAAACTGTATTATCAGTGATGTAAACTATTCGACTTTCTTTTTTTCTCTCCTTTTTTTTTGTCAAATTCCGCTGTTTTGAATTGAAAGTTGGGCTGACATTTACATGATTCATGTAATTCATAATTATTGTGACGACAATAGCATTTGTCTGTCTTGCGCTTTCAAGATATTAGGAATTCAACTCAAATTGAATGGGTGCATATTTTAAAATGGCTAAAAATATTATTTGCAGTTGATTTATTAGCCTACTTTACAAAAAAAATCGTATTAATTTAGTTCCTTTATCATTACCATAGTGATCTGGTCGCAATATTTTTCTCAAAACAATAATGTAATGTTCTAGATATGATTATGACCTTGTTTGGTATAAATAAAAAATATCCCCATAAAACATGGAAACCAGTGTGTGTGTGTTTACACGTATCATCCTCCTCTTTATTGTTTGTATGACATCGGAAAAATACTTAATACAATTTTCTAATAGTTAAACTTTGACTAATTTGTAATGCATGCTTTCTAACATAAAAATGTCTATATGATACTTTTAAATCAAAGTCTGAAAAGTAGAATGTGGGGGGTGGGGGGCTTGTTTGAATGTCTTGAACCTCGTGAAGTCTCACATCTGCCTCAGTACAATCAAGCCCCTTTGCACCGAATCGAGTGGTCTGAGGAAACTGTTGAGCACTCTCGCGTCTGCTTGAACATGAAAACTCGTGCTGTTGTGCTAGTGTTTGTCCTGATATTTCACGGATCAAGCGGTGGTAAGAAGGCAAAATAATATTTGAAAGAACCGCGAGCGACGCGACACGAGCTAAACTGCTCAGATCAACTTGCTTGCGCACAGTGACGGGAGTGTTCGTGAGTGTCACGTCGCTCGTTTATCGTTACTGACAACCTGTTAAATGATGTGCGTGTCAAAGTTTAGTTCTTGTTGTTTTTCAGTGTTTCTTGATAAAGATGACGCCCAGCTCGGTGCTGCAGCGCGTCAGGCGCGCAAACTCCGGCTTCTTCGAGGAGATAAAGCGCGGGGGATCTTCAGCGCGAGTGCATTGAAGAAATCTGCGACTATGAGGAAGCGCGCGAGGTGTTCGAGGATGACGAGAAGACGGTAACGTTACGTCATTCTCAATCCTGTGTTATTCATTTGATATTTTATTTTTTAAACGTTGAAAATGTTCCGTTTCTCTTTTGCAGAAGCAGTTTTGGCTGAGTTACTCCGGTGAGTTTTAGTGTCAAATTAAACGTAGTCATATAAATTTATTTCTGACATTTTATTTTTATTATTATTGTTTTGATGAAAGTGGCAACGATATTAAAATAATACAGTATTAAAGCCCTTTCACACTAAGAACAATGTGTAATCAGTGCTGTGCACAGATGCGCATTCCAAGGGCACGGAGGGTCCCCCTCGGTAGTTAGAACGTGCACGCCACTGACTGTAGGCTAATGATACCAGCGACACCAACACACAGTAATATTCTGTTTATTAAAAGTGCACTGCAGTTTTGTCGTCTGTCGCTCTAAATGCTAAATCTCTTTGACGTTGGATTCTGATCGGTCAGTTTTTTTTATTGCTTTTATGTGTTTCAGCTCAGTTCATGATGAACATTTTCCAAATGTAGGTGATTCCATGTCAAATGTTTGCTGGTGAATTTTATGCTTGTAATTAGGTTTAAATAAGCTAAGGAGCCCCTGCTTGACCAATCCATGCAAAGACACAATGGCACATGCATCTATCTAGCCAACACCTACTACTGCCTGTGTCTGGAGAGCTTTGAGGGCAAATACTGTGAAAAGGGTACGTGAACATCAAGACCACGTGTGAAATAAGCAAGCAGGTCATATAACGTTGCCTGTTTTGAATAGGGTTTGAGGGAGAGACGCTTAAGTGGTCAGTATGTGAATGGTGGGCTGTGAGCAGTTCTGTGATGCTTCCGGACCCAGACGTGCATGCAGATGCGCCGCAGGACCCATACACTCTGGGAGCTGATGGGATGTCTTGTGTTGACTGAAGGTGGGAAAAGTCAAGTCCTATGTTTATGAGCCGTTTGAGAATTTTTCAGAGAATAAAAAATGACAAAAAACTTTAACAGGACGTTCAGATATCTCCAAACTTGCAAAGTAGTTCAAAATTACTGGATACAAGGCGTATAAAAACTGAGTCAACAGGCTAACTCCAACAGCCAAGCTGTTTGTCAAGCCAACATTCAACATTTCTCTTGCCAAATATTCTATTTCTATGTTCAAATCATGTTATGTGGTATCAATCTGCAGTTGAATATCCATGTGAGTGGTCCAAAGGTTCCACTTCAGCCAAGAGCTATCCGTTCATTCCCAAAAAGAGTTTGAATTGGGTGGAATTCATGATGTAACCCAGAGGTCACTGTCCTTGGCAGGGCGTGAACTGTAAATGTGCCACAGCACATCAATTGATTTACTGAATTACTGAATGATTGATGAGTGTATTATGTGTCTCAGGTGTGAACTGCCAAATAGATTGGCATCTAAGTTGGTGAGAGTCTGTGTGAGCGCGAGCGCGTCTCTGCGACTGGAATGATAACTGGGTCATAACTGCTGGCTCACGCTGTGTTCAATAAAGAATGTGACTATACAAAGCAGTTTAGAAGATGGTGTTATTGTACAAGCGTATATGGCAAGTAGTTTTTTTCTGGTCAATTGATGGTTGTTTGCCTAAGTCAAGTTTGTACAGTGTTCTTTCTGTAGTTAGGTGCTGTTATATTACCACCGGGTTCTCAATTCCGCTTCCCTGGGGACCCCACTGCTCTTGCACATTTTTTTTAATGTCTCTCTCTATACTGATACACTCAGTTCAGTTCACAGATCTCTTGATGCTGATGATCTGAATCAGGTTTGTTAAACAAGGGAGACATGCAAAATGTGCAGAGCAAGGGGTCCCCAGGACTGGAATTCAGAACCACTGCTTTATACAATACCAGGGTTTAAAAGCAAGCTTCACAAAAAATAAACAGGCAAAAATAACAGTGAAACAACTTCATTTTCCAGCTGTAAAGCTATAAAGTTGGTTTGTCCTCAGGTGATCATGACCTGGATGTTTATGGACGGCTCGGATCGGAGGCGTATAATGTCACTCGTCTGTGATTATCCATGAGAACTATGACCCTGTGTCACTGGATAGCGACTTTTGCCCCTTATACAGCTTTCTGAAGAACCCAGCGCTCAGTGTACGCCGTGTCTGTTTTGCCTGCCCACACCACACCTGGCACAGAATGAGCTTGAGGCCATCCGCTTCCACACGATTAGCGGATGGGGCAGCGAAAGCGACAAACTCCAGGGGACCACATCCCTCCGTCCAAAGGCCTTAAAGACCCCATCATCTGACACACTGCAGCGGCTGGCCTGTACCTCTGTTCCCACAGCACAGTGTGTAGTGAAGAGTGGCGTTAACATCACTACAAACATGGTTCTGCGCGGGTTACAACTGAGGGCAGCCACGAGTCCTGCAGAGGACATGATGGGCAGTCCCGCTCGTCACACGCTATGAGGGAACATCCTTCCTGACAGGTGTTGTGTCATGGGGTGGTAAAAGGCTGCAGTCAGCCCTGGAACGTATAGGATTTACACCACAAAAATATGGCCCAACTTTTTGAAATGGCTTGAGATGGTTTATGAAAACACCCATCAATGCCACTGAATATCATGGTGGATTTCCATCCAACTCACAGAATAATGTCTCTACCAGAGGTTAATGTGATGAGCCTTTGAAATAAAAACCATTACTCTGAGTTTTACGTGTGCTTTCTCATTCATGCATCTGATCTTCATGTGTGTAGTATTTTAGAGGATAATTTCAGGCATGTTTGAGGAACAGTTAGTCATTAACTGAAACGTGCATTGATTTTCTATGTGCAGATTTTGCTCTGGTCTAATGTGCAGAACATCTTACATCTGACCCGACACAGGGTCACGCACATTTTGTTTACATTATATTAGTCTCTATCCACCTTATTTTTCCCATAAGAGCACGCACAGCCATTTGTAAAATTTCAATATGTCTGGCTGTCATGGTGGTCATCCGCTAAACCCCCAAGCTAATTTTTAGCTTACAAAACAGCTCATTTTGTTGCTTAATATTGCAAACTGGGTGTGTCTTATCATATTATTTTTATGTGTTGTCTTTAATTATAAACACACTGGGTTGTCTCACAAACAATTTTACCTTTTACTGCATTTTTTATTCTTGTTATTTCCCTACCGCGGCTAATGAAGCAGAAGTCTGACAGAAACAGCTTGCTTGACCACATCGAAAAATAAGGGTGAATAAATACAGATAAAGTTCAGATGAATTCCAATAAAAGAAAGTTAACAGCTCATCTTCATCTCTGTGACCTTTATAAGAGGACAGAAAATCTTTAGCTGATTTTTAAAACTGACAAAGACGGCAGGTTGTTCACTTGTTTTACCACCACCATTGCATCACCAGTTCTTTAAGATCATTCACTTGTATTACCTCATTTGTGTAAGTTATTTTGCATAAAAGCATCTGCTAAATAAATAAATGTAAAATGCATTACCATTAGACACTTTATGAATCACTGACATTAACTCGAAATGGTTCAGATGAGGGACTGCCGCACTTATGTCTGAAATTCTGTCTTTCTTGCAAACTATAGCTCATGTCTTCTGACGAGTCAAATGTTTAGTTGGTGTGAGAAACAGAGAGCCAAGTTATTCCCTGATAAGCTTCTGCTTGGCTGTGGTTCTCAAATTTCTGTGTTTGTGTGTCAGAGAACGTCATGAAATTCATCAGAGAGGATTCATGTAGTTTATGATAGCTCTAAACTGAAATATTACACATTGTAGGTCGTGAGTGACTAAACAACGTCACAGTTGCCTCTTTATTTGAGCAATGTTGGTGCTTTTTCACTTTGTCCTCGTGTCAGTTTCTACCTCCCCCTGTTCCTGTGTCTCTCTTTCCAGCATTCAGTTCATTGACCTTCTGTTTGTTTTGTGAACGATCTTCTAATGTGAAAAGTCGCTGAACGCTGACAAACGACAATGTCTTGGGTCTTCTGGAATTTTTCTTTTCTTTTTTTGTCCTTTCTAATACACTGTGTGAACTCAGAAGGTGAGTGTTGTCTTGAATGAACAGACTGCAGATTCAGAATGACTCATATTTCTCTGTTTCTGACCTGAAGGTTTGTTATTTAAGGTCTCTAATCAATGTCAGAGTGAGTTTATCTGTATTAATGGGTTTGGTGTATTTCTAACACTCGGCTATTCTGGCACTAAGTCTGCTGCTGTCAGTCCTCTGGTAGAGGAAGGCTTGATGATAATGATGATGTCATGTGTTTCTCTAGTCTTTCTCCATACTCAAGATGCCAGTCAGGGTCCTGAGCCGGCGCAGCGAGGTGCGTGAACACCATGTTCGAGCGAGATGAAAAAGGGAAACATGGGAGCGTTGCTGAGTGGTGTTGAGGGAGCAAGCTGGCAGTTATGAGGAAGCCATGAGAAATCTTTGAGGATGTTATGAAAAAGACGGTCAGTGGCTTGCTTATTCGGTTTCATGCGTGGTTTTATTTTTTGAAGATTCAAATAATTTTATTGAAAACAATCAGAAAATCATAATATACAAAACACCTAAGCTTTAGGACCCAGTCAAAAAATACCAGAGTCATAATGGTCGCAAACATAAAGCTGTTTCTATCCACCTACATTTTAATGCAAATTTTTGGATATCACAGTTGAAAAAAAAATGTAATAAATACTGAATTGTGAAATGCAAAAAAAAAAAAAAAAAAACTTGCCGCGACACGCTCAATTAAGTTGGTTAATTTTTTATACAGTAGTCGGTTTAAGAAGTCGTGCATAATCTATGGATGGAAACAAATTTACCAAATAAACTCCTTGATGTCCATAAAAGAACATAATGTGACGTTTGCCGAAACAGATCACCGTGACTAGATAACTGGACTAACCAGAGCAGAGATTGAGAGAGTTGCAAAAATGATTTGGTATACAATCACCTCCAGAACTGTATCACATGATCTAAATGCAATATAATGATGTGGTTGGTGATTTTATGTTTGTTGATTTAGTCTCGGTTCCCTGAGTTGCATAGTAGGGGGAAAACTCCTGTTTAGCCTGTTTAGCCTGGTACTGAAGCCTGATTTGTTAACATTTGTGTAGCTGCACAAACCAGTGGCGCTCTATATAAGTCGGCTCAGAGCGCCATTTCATTAGAATCACTCAACCGAAGCAGCAACCGTCATAGTTTCACATGCAGCTTATAGCACGGCAATGCGCGTTCCCTTTTCTCAGGGGGAAGCGGGGGGTTACATCAGTAACGGGAGCGTTCCCTTTCGAACGTTCACTTCATGTTGTGTTGGCTTCATACTGAACACCAGCCACAGAAGGTTGACCACTTGAGAGCGTAGAGATGTCTTGTAGACGGCGCTCTAGCCTCTAAAATGGGATTGGTGACTCTCGCGGGGAGCTGGCAGACATGGAAGCTCCACAGCTATGGCTGACGGGAATGCCAAATTTTGCCCCCTGTCCTTGTGAGAGAGGGTCTCTCCTCAGCAGCAGTATCGCCAACTGGGCTGCTGACAGCAGCTGAATCATCCCTGGGAACCAAACTTGGTTCCTCCTTAGTGAGAGGAGTTTGCTCTGTGCCCAAAAACAGGAGACACCAAGTCACCTGTAAAGGGGACGTGTGACCTGAGGCTGCCTTGGCGACTGATATATGGCTACCACAGTCGTGTTGTCTGAACGGACCAGGAGGTGGTGCCCCTTTAAGGCTGGCCAGAAGGTATTTCGGGACAGAAAAACAGCCATCATTTCAAGTCAAGTCAAGTCAAGTCATCTTTATTTATATAGCGCTTTAAACAAAAAAGATTGGGTCAAAGCAAACTGAACAACATTAATTAGGAAAACAGGTGTGTCAATAATGAAAAATGACAGTTAAAGGCAGTTCATCATTGTTCATCAAGGCAGTTGATGTGTAGGCGTTTGCTCGTGGATCAAACAGGAGCCGAATGCCGGATTGCCCTCATACAGAGTCCTCCCCAGCCCCAAACTGGAGCCATCTGTCATGACTAGTTTCTGGGAGTCAGAATACTTTTGGTTAAATTGATTCTCAACCCCAAGGTGTTGCAGATGGTTGGGCAACAGTGACCTGTGAGTGATAGGTCCCCTTTCTGACTGGCTAGTACTAACCAGTCGTTGATGGTAGTTCAAAATGCGGATTTCCATCTGTCTCAGTAGGGAAAGAGCCGATTTCCGCATACTTTGAAAGAAGGGACTATATATTGGATAGGCCATACCCTTGAATGTGAATCCTCAAGAACGGTCTGTGACAGGTAGGGGATATCTGGATATGAAAGTATGTCTTTCAAATCCAGAGTCAGAAACAAGTCCTCGGGACAAATTAGCGCGAGAGGATCTGTTTTAAAGTTAACATTCAGAACGCCGTCTCATGATGGAGCATGATTCAGATTTGGTGCCAGTTTCCCAGGAAGGGACTATTTTCTTTTCTTTTGAAATATATGGGATTTGCAAATGTTTTATGCGATATTCTAATTTTGCACACGTAAGTAAAATTTGCAACTGTTGGATGGACAGATAGCTAGTGATGGGTACAATTTTCCCCAAAAATTGAAAAAACACTACATAAAAGCAGTTTTTTGAAATGACATAATCTATGACCTTTATACAGCAAGTGCCATCATAAGTACTGTAAGTCTATCCCTCACAGCCTCGTTTTTATCTTTGTTAAATTCAATATGGCATCTAAGCTTACTAAGGGTCTACTCCAATGAATGACAAACATCAAAATTAATGCAGTTCAAATAAATCAAAGTGCATGAGCCATGTTGCAGGTGTTTATTTCATCTGATGGATATGTTCTTCTGTTTTAATCTCAGGATGATTTTCTGGCACGTGTATTTTGGTGATGAGCTGTAACATCCTTTGGTTCAGTTCTGTTTTAATGGTAAAGTCAGTCTTGATGTGAGGGCTTGTGTGTTTGTCTATTCAGATGGAGATGCGTGTTTGTCCCACCCATGTCTCAATGCCGGCGAGTGTAAAGATACGATCGGGTCATACACTTGTTTCTGTCAACAAGGGTTTAAGGGCTACAACTGTGAGATTGGTAAAGAGCCTCATGTTGTTCAGTAATCACACAACAGACCATCAAACCGTCAATGCTGTTGAGTTTCTCTCCTGTGTGTCTTCTTGCAGTTATTCTTGCGCTCTGTGAGAGTGAAAACGGAGGCTGTGATCATTTCTGCAGGGTGGAGCAGAATTACGTCACCTGTTCATGTGCTAAAGGCTACCAGCTGGCCTCTAATGGGAAAGTCGTGTCTTTCTAATGGTAAATGATGTTCTGATGTAGGAGAGATGTTTATCCACCAATTATCCTCAGTTCAAAAAAAATTCTGTTTTAGATCCTTTTTAAATGTGGCAACCGTCCATCTTCAGAAGACCAGAAGCATCTTAAACAACATACACATCAACAGCACTGAGAATGAAGAGGAGATGCATGTAGTGACCACCGTCGAGCCTGTCGTAGATTTCACAAACCCTCCCAGCAATGAGACAAACAGCATGTTTGGCCTCTTCGAGCCGGAGATCATCAATCCAGTGGAGGAGGAACCAATTCTGCCTGAATCATCTGGGGGAAACACGCGAATCGTGAATGGTGTAGACTGTCTTCCTGGAGAGTGTCCATGGCAGGTAGAGACTTATAATTGGGTTGTTCTTAGTTTTAGTCTTCTTTTGCATGAAACCTTTTTTGGAAATATGAAATATGCCAGTTTGGTTGTGATATCGTTGACATCTAACTTTCTCTCAGGCTCTTCTTATTAATGAAGACAACACTGGCTTCTGTGGTGGCACCATCTTAAATGAGTACTTTGTCTTGTCGGCCGCTCACTGCATGAATCAGTCACTCTCCACCCGCGTGGTTTTAGGTACGACTTTATATGTCCTTAAGACTTCAAAAATTTTGTGAAAAATTAATGCTGTTTAAACTAACAAGAAAGTTTTGAGATCTGAATGTTTTTTATAGTGTATTGACTTGTTATATGTTAAAAGGTCAAAGGAAATTTGATTTCTCAGTTCATGACTCCTTTAAATACTATAACAGTATCTCAATGATACTAAATTAATGCTGGTTTTTCATTTATCTATAAAGAAAGAAAGAAAGAAAGAAAAAAAGAAAGAAAGAAAGAAAAAAAAGCATACCCAAATGAGTCACTAGACATCAGGAGAAACATCATGCAGAATTCAGTAAAAAGTCTCCATCTACCCTTACATCGATCTAGGATAAACAAATGAGATATTCCTGTTTGTGTTTTCCTATCAGGTGAGTTTGACACGCTGGTCAATGAGGGTCGAGAGGTCACGCACGATGTAGACGAGATTCTGATTCACAAGAACTACATGGCTGACACCACCTACCACAATGACATCGCTCTCATCAAGCTCAGCAAAACCCATCAAATTCACCAAATTCATCATCCCTGCCTGCCTGCCAGAGCACGACTTCGCTGAGCGTGTACTGATGCATCAGGAGGATGGCATGGTGAGTGGTTTTGGTCGCGTGCGTGAGGGCGGCCTTCAGTCCACCATCCTCCAGAAGTTAACGGTGCCATACGTCGACCGCAGCAAGTGTATTGAGTCCAGTAAGTTTAAAATCTCCACCCACCATGTTTTGTGCCGGATACGACCAAGAGGAGAAAGACGCGTGTCAGGGTGATAGCGGTGGGCCACATGTGACACGCTACAAAAAACACATGGTTCGTCACAGGCGTGGTGAGCTGGGGTGAAGGATGTGCACGGAAGGGCAAGTACGGCGTCTACACGCAGGTCTCCAAGTACATCACGTGGATCCATAATGCCATGTCCAAAAGTCATGCCACAGATGGAAGCTTCTCTAAAACCCCAGACCAAAGCGAGAGCTGCTTCAGAAGACACCCATACGAGAGAGTCGAAAGAAAAAATCAATACTATTTACTATCTTAATTCATTTTGATTCATCAATGTCATTATTCTGTTTGTCTTAATAATCTTTTATATGCATGTATAAATGGTGCATTCAAGTGATGTTGGATAGTTTGTATTTATTAGTTGAATGCACACAAAATTGTAATTATGAGTGGAAAAACTCTAACTTTCTTTGATCTGAGTTGGGTCAACAGTGAGAAAATATTTAGGATGCATTGGATGCAGCATCTGTATTGATGGAAAATTTGTTAAAACAAATTCAAATTGATATGTTTTCAATAAAACTAAGTTGCATGTATAAAATACCATTGCCTTGACAATGACGATAGAAAATACGTTACTATTTGAATATTTGAATTTATAGAGCCTTCATAAATTGAATAACAACTTACAAAAGAAAAACACTATCAAAGCATATTTTTATTCATAATGTTTTAGAATAAATGTTTTAGTTAAATAAATATGAATTTTATATTGTACGTCACCATTTTGCTCTGACCAAAGTGACATGAATGCAGCTGATGACATAATTACGCTTTTCCAACTCATTTATACAAATTTTCCAGGAGGACTTGAATGCACCATAACTTACTCTGGTTTATGAACAATATAATAAAAATCCTTATTGATAAAGTAATGTTATTTCTAGTTAGATCTTGTTTTGGTCTGTAAAAATGTCACATTATGGAAGGTTTGTCAATGCTGTTGACTGTCATCCAGATGAGATTTCAGTTTTAATAAAGACGACACTTGATTTTATAAACTGTTTTTAGCCTATTGTATTTCTATCATATAAAGTCAAATGTGTTTCCTGACAAGAAATAAAGTTGACAGCGTCTACAAAACTCAGACAAATGTGAAAGCTGCTTCAGAAGAGTCTGACATCAATGTAAATCAACACTTTTTACTGTCTTAATTCATGTTGATTATTCATCATCGTGACGTTATTCTACAGAAAAACATGTTTGGCTTCTTAATCATTCAATTTACTGTAACTATATACCAATCTAACCAAACTGGTTTGTCAATGCTGTTTCATGCTGACTATAATCCAAATGAGATGTCTCACAGTTTTAATTTACACGATGCTTGATTTGATAAGCTGTTTCTGTCATGTTTGTATTATATAAAGTCAAATGTGTTTCTTGACGAGAAATTAAGCTGCGAACCGTATGTGGAGGTTTTCACAAACAAACAGATGAAGAGTTCAGAGGTCGTGTTGACAGTCTAGAGTCCAGATACACAGTGCTAAGCACACAGTCTCTTCAAACACAGAAATTTTCGCAATTTACCATTTAGACATCAAATAGAAACACATTAATGAATAAATATGACTTGCTCATTTAACAGTGTTTAATCACAGCGTGTTAATGGGCTGAAATCATCAATGCGCTGACGTCATATTCTGAAACATCCTGTGTGTTAAATTTTGTAGTCATGTACAGGACAGTTAGACATGTATCCTGAGGAAGACGCTCTTTGGAGAGGAGCTTATGTTATTGACCCTATTGATTGTGGGCGGGGCTACAGAAAAGCAGCTGATCATTGTGATGAGACTAACTGGCATTGGAATCTTCTTGCTGCTGATTGATTGCGATGGAATCACTCATTTGCCGGCTGCTGTTCTTTATCCTGATCGTTCATCATGTATCATAACTGCAGATCAACACACATGTAAGATATCGACTGTCAACTGTATGTCACACTGGACTTTTTGTTCCTGGTCCTAGTTTTGCTCTATTTAAACCAGTTTGATTTGGACATTCACTGCTAGTGTTCCTCAAACCACAGAGATGGTGTGAATATTTTTCAAGCATGCACAGTGTGATGTTTGTTGAAGTCCACGGTGTGTTTCAGTGTTTCGATCCCGGCAGCGGGCAAATGTGCTACTGCTGCGCTCCAGACGGGCAAATGCATTTCTGCTGGAAATTCTACGGGAATCTGTAGCGCGAGTGCTTTGAGGAAAGATGCAATAAAGAAGAGGCCAGAGAATACTTTGAGAACGACCAGAAGACAGTACGGCATCTGATGATCATCATCACACACCACACATCACTGTTCAGTGTATATATTGCGCTTTTCCACTGCGTGGTATGACTCGGCTCAGTTTGCGTTTCCACTGCAGTTTAGTCCCTCTTTAGTGTGGGCGGAATTATTCACATGTTCTTATTGTTTGCACCTCCTCTACTGCCGCGACTCGTGAAAAACTTTTCCATTCCATGTCACCCCATCAAGCTCTCGCTGGATCCGCTACTCTGCTATCAACGAGAGAAATGTCTGTACTTCCTCAACAGACAACGAAACAGCCATTTTTGGTTGTTAAAAAAAGGTGTGCTCGTTCAAAACTGTTGCGTTTGATCTTCGCTGGCTGTGCTGATTTAAATCTAGCGGCTCTGTTGTGTTTGTTTCGCAAATTCAGTGACGCAGGTAGTGATGATTCTCTCTCCGGCCAATCCGTGATCAGCAGGGTTTATATGTCAGATTTTGGTAATGGTACGGTTCAATTGTGGCGCTTTTCCACTTCATGGTACGCTACAGTACCTGGTACTTTTTTTTAGTACCACCTCGATTGAGGTTCCAAGTGAACAGTAATGTTACCAAAACGTGACTTGTAAACTAGATTTAAATAGTGAATAATCCCTCCCACTCTAAAGCGATATTAAACTTTTGAGCGGACGGTCCCCCAATAGGGGATTCTTATTTCCGTGCCCCTGGGCGTATGGTCCCACATATGGGATTTAGAACGTTCGGTGACGTCGCATAACTGCCAAATTCAAACTGCGTTTTCGCGCGTTGGCTGGCGCTGAGCCAGAGACAGACGTGCACTGCTCTTGTCATATAGTGTTCTTAACCACATAATTCATATCTTAGGTTTCAGACATTTAAATACACATAAATACTAGAAAAACAATACATTTAGAGTTTTAAAAATACACGCATATGTCTATGGAAGCAACAATAATAATCCATTCAAATTTAATTTGCAGATGTTTTTTATTCATATCAGATACACATAGTGTAAGTAACTATAAAGATCACTCTATTCTTCACCCAGTTCACCGGCCACTTATTACTTGTATTTCAGGAGAGATTGATGAATTCACGTGCTGTAAATCCGACTGACAGGACTCTCTGAACTGCAGCACGAACAAACATGGCGGCGCCCGTCTCACATTACAGATCACGATCAAGATCATTTAGAACGGTTTTTTAAACGACCAAACACACTCGTTTACACATATTTATGAATCGGAATATCGGATTGTTCATGACATGGTATGCAAGTTTGTGAATATTTGAAATTAAAAAAGGAACAAACGAAATAAAAGCGATCCATCTGGTCATACAGTGTTATTGTAGACGCGGTGTGTCACGTGACAAGCCTGACGCGTCGCCATGGAAACAGTAAGGGGAACGTTCTAAAATAACGGCCGTCTTAAAAAAAACGCACTCTGGGGGGTCGGCTAGAATATTTTAAACTCACCACTGAAAAGGTTAAACTGCCGTGGAAAGCAAACTGTGCCGAGCTGTGCCGTACTGTACTGAGCCGTGCCAAGCCTAGTTGTACCATGCAGTGGAAAAGCACCATTGGAACTTCAAACCGAGGTGGCACTAAAAAAATTACCAAGTACCAGGTACTGTACCCAGGGGAAACCCCCCCAAAAGTGAACCATACCGAGCCATTCCATGCAGTGAAAAAACGTCATATGTAATGGGTCATCTCTGCGTTGTGTTGTGTAAAACTCAGTATGGGATACCAATTCGCACTTGAAGACAGATTTTTTATTCTGTTGACAACATATTAAACAGCAGTGATCAGATTCGCCAATCACTATAATTTTCTTTAATGAGGTGAACAAACTTGATGTTAACACAAATAAAATGTAGCATGGAACACAAATCATACAATATTCATTTAAACACACATATATATCAATATTAGTCCATAAGTTGGTTCTACAATTAATACATTATACTTTTATCAAAGAGCATTCACTCACCACAGCCATTCACTCTCTCAGCTGGCGCGAATCTAAATTACTTAAATTTATATAAACAGTTATACAACAACACAACTGAGAAATATGTACCTGTTGACAACATATTAAACAGCGGTGATCAGATTTGCAAATCACCCTTGTGCATGTTCTATAATGAGGTGAACAAACTTGATGTTACCACAAATATAATGTACCATGAACACAAATCATACAATATTAATTTAAACACACGTATATATTAATATTAGTCCATAAGATGGTTATACAATTAATACAATATACTTTTATCATGGAGCACTCACCGCAGCCATTCACTCTCTCGGCTGGCACGAATCTAAATGACCCTACCGGAACTAGTTCATTATCTGGGTGCAGGTAGAGTGCAATTAAAGGGACCATACATGAAAATGAGTGTAGCAAGCGGAAACACCTTTTTGACCCTGTTACACTCCCCCTGCTGATTTCCACTTGCTTCCAAAACATATATGCAAAAAAAATTGTACTATAACAATGACGAGTGAAAAAACTGACCACAATATAACATCAGGTACATAACCTCAAGAACCATATAAAGTAATAGGAAGAGAGAAGAAGAAAAAAATATATAACATTGTTCAAAACTTGAAATTGTCAGTTCAATTCAGTGTAGACACTATTCCCCACAGGAATTAAAGTGGAAAAAGGGAGGCCAATACCCTAGACCAGTGGTTCCCAATCCTGGTCCTGGAGAATCCCCAACACTGCACATTTTAGATGTCTCCCTATTCAAACACACCTGATTAAACTCATCAGCTCATTAGTGAAGACTCCAAGACCTCAACTGTGTATGTCAGATAAGAGAGACACCAAAAGCATGCAGTGTTGGGTGTTCTCCAGGACCAGGATTGGGAACCACTGCCCTAGACACTCTTAGACAAACATGCCCATTACATGTTAGCTAAACAATGACAATTCCTACATTTTGGGCACACAAGTTACTGAGTAGAAAGACTTCAAAGGATGAGATAACATATAAAACTCAAGCAACATAATTATGTTTACCCCAGAGACTTTTTGCTGGTTCATTATCTCAATCAGTCTCGGAATTGGTTTTAAACAGTCTCTACAACTCTGGATCTCATACGACTTCATTCAGCAGGAAAGTATCAACCACTTATATTAGACACTGAATTAGCTTCTACAAGGTATCGCAGCATTAGGTATCGCAGCACTCAAGAAAACAGAAGCATATATTTTAACTTGCTCTGCAATGGATTCAGGTACACTCCTGTTCATACCCTCATATCATCATAACCCTCAGTTCTCAGCTGGGTGGTATCAGAGCTGTCAATCACATCATGCTCTAATTTACTGGACTGAGCCGTATCAAAGGCTTGTATAGTCTCAAGAACATCTGTAGCTTCCTCCACATCATCCATGCCTGCATCCATTCGTGCCATCAGAAGGTAGCTGTGATACCCACTCTTGTGTCCTGTAATTAGAAGTATTTTCAGACACATTAGCAACCACATAATCAATACTATCAGAGACACTCATGTGGTTTCGGTCGTATCTCCTTCCAAGTCATCATCAGGAAGTGGAAGAAAGTTTACTGGTATTTTAAGGTTAAGATGTACAGTATTCACAATACCACTACGACTGTGCTGAATTCTGTAGGTATTACTGTCTGCATTAAATCCAACAACAGTGTATACTGTATCCTCCCAAAGGTCAGCAAGCTTCCATTTCCCACATGCTCCCTTGTTGGCAAGCAAAATTCTATAACCAACATCAATTGGTCCTCCCTTGACTCTCAGCATGTCTCTTAAGCTGTTTCGTAGCAGATGCCCGTGCAACGTGCATTGCCTCCTTCAAATCTCTCCGTAGAGCCTGGATGTAATCGTCATAGTTTCACAACATCAGGGACTGTCCAGAACAGTTTCAAATACAAGGTCAATGGGCAGCCGCAGAATCCTCCCAAACATCAACAGGAAAAGGAGGATAACCGTGGTTTTGTGGATGGTGCAATTATAAGCAAAATTTAGAGTTTTGAGTACTTGCGGCCATTTGTTCTTGGTCTTTGCCAGCAGAGCATATATCATATGACCCAGCATCTTGTTCATCCTCCCACATGCTCCGTTACCCATCAGATGATAGGGAGTTGTTATCTATTTTTGGACTTCACAAAAGTAGTTATGCCACAGTTTATGCACCACTGCTTTGGCAGACAGATTTGGATTTGGCATTAGCCATTTTTTTGAAGTGTTCTGTTACAACAAGAACATCCAGTCACTGGCTGGCCGAGTCCTCTGTTGACCAAAAGTCTATGCAAATGAGTTCAAGGGGCAATGTCATAATGATGTTCTCTAACGGTGCATGACCCCTCCGGTTCTGGTGTCTTGCTGATCACACATCAACGACAGCACTTCACGTACTCTCTCACATCCTTCTATAGGCCATACCAAAAATTACCTTTGCCAAGCACAAAACAGAGTCTGCTGCTGACCTTGATGTCCTGCTTGGTCATGAACACCTTTCAACACCATGGTTTTAACTGCGTCAGGTACGACATACAGGTAGGTTTTCCTTTTGGTGATACTATTCTTTGAAACCCTGTACAACACACCATTCTTCGTCAGTAGTTTTCCCCAGTGTTTCATAAGTTTCAAGACAGCTGTTGGCTCATTCATTCACTCTCTCCTATTTGGTCTCCATCCTCTTTCAACAAAGCAAATCACTATCAAGATATTGTCTTCCTTTTGTTCCTTAATTAGATGTTCATGGGACAGCACATCAATGTGTGGTGATTCCGATGGCATTATTGCTTGCAGAAGGTGAGGCAGCAACAAGGCATGTGACTTGATGTTTTCATTGCTATGCCTACAAGAGTGCAGAACAGATTCCACTACCTGCTTTGACATTGTGCCAGGTAAGGGGACTTTAACTGTATGGTATCAGGAGTACTGTTGAAGGGGCGAGTAGACCCATCTGTGAGTGGAATTTGTCACAGATAGCCCATTTCATGGCGAAAAAACTCCATCTATGCACAGGGTATCATGACTGAGCATAGGTAAGTGACTTGCTTGTGAAAGCAACCGGCCTAGCTACTGTTCCACCAGCAGGAAGCTGGGACAAAACTGCCCCGAATCCATTACATGACGCATCAATTGAAAGCAAGAATGGCTCATCAAAATTTGGATGGGACAACACAACTTTTTCAAGCAAGGCTTTCTTCAGTTGTACAAAAGATTGCCTACACTCCTCAGTCCAATCTGAAGAAGACAACTCTCACTGATGCATTCGCCGTTTCAGTTTTTTTACGTGGAGCCTTTAGTTCCAGTAGTAAGATTGAACAATGTTTTGGCAATAGCCGAATACTCTTCAATGAACTGCTGGTAGAACACTACCATACCCAGAAAAGATCTTAATTTCTGCCGGCAGGGGGACATTAGTACCTACAACCATAAGATCATCTTCAGTCAAGTCAAGTCAAGCCACCTTTATTTTATATATGTGCTTTAAACACAAAAAGATTGCGTCAAAGCAAACTGAACCAACATTAATTAGGAAAACAGTGTGTCAATAATGCAAAATGGCAGTTAAAGGCAGTTCATCATTGAATTCAGTGATGTCATCATGCAGCTCAGTTCAGTTTAAATAGTATCTGTGCAATCATTTTGCAATCAAGTCAATGATATTGCTGTAAATGAAGTGTCCCCAGCTAAGCAAGCCAGAGCGGCGACAGCAAGGCAAGAAACCCAAAACTCCATCGGTGACAGAATCGAGAAAAAACCTTGGGAGAAACAAGGCTCAGTCGGGGGCCAGTTTTCCTCTGACCAGACAAAACCAGCAGATCAATTCCAGGCTGCAGCACAGTAAGATTGTGCAGAAGAATCATCTGTTTCCTGTGGTCTTGTCCCAGTGGTCGTCTGAGACAAGTTCTTTACAGGGGATCTGTCTCTGAGGCTCTAGTTGTCCTGGTCTCCGCTGTCTTTCAGGGCTGTAGAGGTCCTTCCTAGGTGCTGATCCACCATCTTGTCTGGATACAGACTGGATCTGGTGTCTACGGTGACTTTGGAATAAGAGAGAAACAGACTAATATTAGCATAGATGCCATTCTTCTAATGATGTACCAAGTACATCAGGTGTTATGGGAAGTGTTCCTGGTTCCGGTTTACCTAATTAATACAGCCTAAAAATCCTTTAACGGATTTGGATATTAGAAGCATATTAGTGTGATATGTGTAAGCCAGGTTAAAGAAGATAGGTCTTTAATCTAGATTTAAACTGCAAGAGTGTGTCTGCCTCCTGAACAATGTTAGGTTCAGTGACAGAAGCGATGGCGTGGACTTTTTCAGGATCGGAAGCAATACTGTCCACACTGATGATGTGACCCTAAAAATTTTACAGAAACTCTGCAAGAGATGACATTTCTTCAGAGCAAGCTTGAGGTTGTGAGCCTTCAAATGCTTTAAACACAATTTCCAGACCACAATACACCAGCTCCTCGGTGGGTGCAAACACTGGGACGTCATAGAGATAAACATGATAGGCTGTTGAAATTCTGATCCCCGAATATCGTCAACATCATCCACATGAAAGTGGCTGGACTGTTACACAGCCCCTGCAGTAAACGATTATATTATATAACCCAAAAGATGATATAAATGCTGTGTATTTCTGGTCATCTTCATGAACTTCTACATTATATAGTAGTCAGATGTGAGATCCATAGTTGAAAAATAATAATTTCCACCCAACGCAGCTTGATGGGGAAGGGGATGCACGTCTTTGAATGTGTGAGCATTAATCCAACAAAAGTCTGTGCATATTCTCAAATCTCCTGATTTCTTCCAAACTAGGACGAGAGGTGATGCAAACTCGCTACTAGATTTCCATATGATCTCCTGTTCTTCTATTTCTTTCAAAGCATGCAAAAGTTTGTCATATTGATTTGGAGCAAGGTATTGATATGGCAACCGAAGGGGTTTTGTCGTCACATCAGGCGAATGCGATGAACAAAGCCTGTTGCTTTTCCACATTCCAACTTGTGTCTGGAAAAGATAGAATGGTACTGAGAGATAAGCTGAACAAGTTTTGCTTTGCAGTCTGCCGACACATCGCAAGACTCCACATCTAAGTCAGCTAAGCCCAAGTCACGTAAGACTGCTGTGCGATCAGCAGAGTCATTCAGTCCAGATTTGACAGGTAAGCTTAGAGTATTTGATACACTCATCTTATCCTGTCTGTCAGTTAAAACATCAGCTGTTCTCTGAACTTTTTGTTCTAGATCAAATGAGCAACCATCAGGAAATTCAGAGCTGTCAAAATCCTGCAAGGCTATGCAAGGAAAAGCATCAGCAAGTGTAGAATTTATTTTCAAAGTCACTGCTTTCTCAGAAGGACTTTTCATTTTTAGCGGGACCCATCCATCCTTGCATATCAAGGCTACTGTTCTTCCAACCAGCACTGACCTTGGCCTTGGTTTTACTCTAGTGGGCTCCAAAATGACAACACTGCCAGCTGAGATGTCATGAGTGCTTTGCAGTCTGTCCCAAACTAAGTTTTCAGTCATGGGCTCAAGTGACACTGCCTTTTTGATTTTTACTTTTCCCACGAAATCAGGGACAGTACCATTTTTCCACTTCTCCACATTGGCTAGCAGGTCAAGTAACTTGTTTTGTTCAGTGTTATTCTCACAGTCCAGACACACGTATTAGTAAATATGCAGAGGTTTTTAACTGATGAATCAAATGTTTCAAGACGTTACTACCAAGAATTGGATCATCACTTTGGCCATTGACTAGAAACAGTGACGTGACAGCTGTACATATCCATGTCCAGCTCACACACTCCTAAAGGGTTTGTTTCTGGTGCCTCCACATCTAACTAAAAACACATCTGTTGGGGCAAGATCTTGGAGCTAATGGGGCAAGCCATTGACCCACTGTCAAGCATGCTTACGCCTCAACTTTTCCACCAATAATCACTGAAGTGGAAAAAAAGATCCTCATACAGTATGCCTCAAGTTTCTGTGTATTTTACAAGACAACTGTACATTCTGAACTATACTCTTCACATACACTTATATTTACAGATTCCACAATCCAACGATGGGGATCATCATTTGGCCTTACACTCAACCCCTCCACATGCAGGCCTATTCGTTTCCCGTACGTGGAAGAGCATACAACTCAGTCATCCTATCGGCAGCTATGCAGGCTTTGGCTTTAGGACACTTTACATGTGAATGACCTGCTTTGTAACAAAGAAAACACAGATGATTTGCTCTGCAGTGAAAATGGGTGGTGTGGCCAATATTTCCATACACCTCACATGGTGAAGTAGGCATCACTCTGCTTCTGGGGACTGGGGGCACTCTAGACACAGAGCTACATCGTTTCTCTCTACATGTATGGACATCAGCTGCTGTCCACAGCTCAAACAGTCTGCCCTTAAAAATTAGTGAAAGCTAAGGATCTTGGAAAATGTCTGATAAACATTACAGTGAGCTCATGGGACAGATCATTAGTCTTCTTATTTTGTCTCTTTAACCTCTTAACTGTCACCCGTCCCCTCTGTGGAACGCCTAAGTTTACTTCACTATTACAATTAAATCCTAATCTAATCATGACAAACTATATATCGTTGGAAAGGTCTAAGACTCCTAAATAGATATTTTACCAATGTCTTTTGTTAAAAAATGATGTAGGAAAAGTAATAGATTAATTTATGACAAGAGTGCACCCACAAAAATCTACATCATAACACAAGTTCTGTCTTTTGGACAAATCAATAGAGGGTTTATTGCACAAGCCCACCCTCACAACTTCACATGCCCGCCCCATAATCCTACTCATGACTTCATCAGCTTGTTGTTCAACTGGCATCCCTATTTTGCGCAAATATGACAGCACTATGGCTTCCCACTCATGTGTTGTGTATGGATCAGCCCCAAAACAAACTGGTTCTTTGATTTCAGATTTTAGAACTCTGTTAAAGACAGACCCATAGGAAAGAAAAGTCAAAAGTGAGATCTCTTTAACATCTCAAATATTTCTCCTAGACATAAATGAGGTTACTTTAAGATCAAATAGAGATTTTTGCTTGAATCTCCTGCTTCTCAAACTTGTCTCCCGAGACAAAAACTCTAACAATCTCACACTGTCAAAATTATCTTCTTTAAAGCTTTAGAAGAGATCTCAACAACCTTACACACTGTGCTTTGATATTTCTCTTTAGCAAGAGACTCTGGATCTCTCACATGTGTCTCTTTTAAAGCTTTAGAAGACATCTCAACAACATCACACACTGTGCTCATATATTTCTCCTTAGCTAGAGACTCTGGTTGTCTCATTTTCTCATTTGTCCCAGCTTGCTCTATTCTTTTTCTATTCTATCTGTTTTCTTTTTATTTATTATATTATTTAAAAACCCCTTGCTATGTTTACTGCGTTAAGATAACTGAGCTTTGTTATAGCATTTGTGTATATCATTGCTCTTTTGTTGATTTTGATTGCTTCCATTGTCCTCATCTGTAAGTCGCTTTGGATAAAAGCATCTGCTAAATGACTAAATGTATTGTAAATTGTTATTATTTGTGATCAATTACTACTATTGGTTATTATTATTATCAATACTGAAAACTGTTTTTGTTTTATATATTTATATATTACCCTAAGACTGAATGATAATGTATCACATTTTCCAACCAGCACAACTGTTTTCAACTTTGATAATAATCAGAAATGTTTTCTAGAGCAGCAAATCAGCATATTAGAATGATTTCTGAAGGACCAATAGAAAGGTACCATACAAACAGTCCACATTCTCTAGGGCAGAGAAGTCTTCTAGGGCAGAGAAGAGCATTGGTGTCATATGGTCTTATATTATGGTAGGCATTTAACTTTAGAGATATTAAATTGTCCCTCTAAAAGAGATTTCTCTAAATTATTTACTATTTGTCATATACACCTGGAACGACCAATTATAATGTAAAAAAGTATGCCAGTTAATCATTAATGTTGATAAGAATTTTAATTAAAAAAAAAATAGATAGCATTTTATTTCTGTATTGTTAGGGTGACCAAACGTGCCATTTTCCCAGGACACGTCCTGGCCAGGATTTCTATATTGCCTAAAATATCCAGGTTTTGGCTTTGGTTTCCTGTTTTCATACTTAATGAAGGTAATGATCGTTTGACCTGTAAAATGCAGACATTTTTCGCAATCGACCAATCGTGGTGCGTGAGAAGGTGGGATCTACAGAGAATGGTCAAACGATGCAAATACGTGTACATATTAGTGTTCGACTTGAAGCAGCAATGAGCATACCGATCAGTGTATGACATCAAAGTAACGTGAGAACAATTCAAAAGCACAAGAAGCTGTCTGCTCTCTAGAACTCTCACGGTACTTTGTCATACAACAATTGGTCTGCGCAGCACAAACAAAGCCAAAACGTGGATATTTTAGGCAATATAGAAATCCTGGCCAGGACGTGTTCTGGGAAAATGGCACGTTTGGTCACCCTATGTATTGTGTTATATTTTTATGTTAGTAAGTGGTGTTAAAAATTGCTCTGTGCATAATGAGCTGGTAAGTTTATGGTGTGGTGTGTTGCAGACCCGGTGTGGTGGGCCGCTTTGTGCCAGACAGTCCAGGGCCATTTTTTAGCCCCAGTCCACTCCTGAATCAGGGCAGTAGCAACTCCAATTTGTTGGGGGTGCTAATAAAATAATTGAATTGTGTAGGTAATGAATGCCTAAACTGCATCTAAACAACATGCAGTTTCAGTAATCTAGAGTTTTTTTTCTATACAACACAGCTTCTGAAAGAACCAGGGTTTCTGTGCATCTTAAAATAAAAATAAATAAATAAATAAATAAATAAATAAATAAAATGAGCCATTCCTCAAATTAAGGTCTTAAATCAGAGCAGAAAGTCTTACATTCATAACATTAAATTTTGCATGCACTGCAAAAAAAAAAAAAAAAAAAATATATATATATATATATATATATATATATCTTCCTCAGTATTTTTGCCTAATTTTTACAAATATCTAATCATCCTTAAATCAAGATGCATTTACTTGAGATGCAAAATGAAAATATGCCAATGGGGAACGAAAACTTGTTTCCCTTTGAATTTTCTGAGCCCACTGGCAGATATTTGTTCTTGTTATAATCATAAACTCAATTTTTACTTTGATCAATTTCTCAGAAAAACAAGACTTCTCATCTAATGTCATTTTGCTTCACAGATAAATGTATTAGATTTGCACTGCAAACAAGTAAAAAGGAAGAACATAATTTTTGAAGATACAGTAAGTTATTTCCACATTCTAATCAGTGTTTTGTGAGTAGAAACATTCAAGCCTTAAACTATTTTTCGTAAAATTAATTAAAACGTAATGGATATCTGTAAGGATTTGTATTTTCAGATTTCAAAACACGTTGTGTTCCTTAAAATGTATTTGCTTTGTCTTAAAAGGTCTTTAAAATTCTTAAATTTATTTTCATAAAACCAGCAGGAGCCCTGAAGACATGCAAAGTTTGGAGGAGAGCATCAATAAGTATTTTATTTCATTTTCTATCAAAACTATACATTTACAAAGTCACTGTGTAAAATGTGCAGTTATTAAGAAGTTAGATATGTTATTAATTTTGCTGATCACATTTTTAGGCCTATTATTACCCTGTCAGCTCTCTAAATCAATAACGGTTTATTGAAATCTGTCGACTGACACCACGGCCTACTGGCCAGAACCAGTAATGAGGGCTTTAAAACTGCAGTGCGTTGAATGAACAAGTCATTCACACCGAACTTGTTTGTGCTTTTAAAAATCAAGCATCAGGAGACTGTTTTTATTAATTGAACTTCCTTTACCTGGTAAACGGCATTTAAAAACCGTGCGAAAAGCTGAAAAAGCAGATGAGGTACGGTCAAAGACGGCTGTTTGACATGATGTTTTGATCGAAAATACATTTTCTGTCTTTTCCCCATCCCCACAAGGTGAACAAAGTGCAAAAGTTTATATTAAAATCACTATTTTTTTGGGGTCATATGAATCTTTAAAAAGATCAGGAGCTTTTCATTTTCAGGAGCTGGGCAATTCATCAGGGGTTTCAATTCTCAAAAATAGCTACTCATCAGAGGCAGAGGTCTGTTGTTTATCCTCTGAGATGTTTTTGAAGTCTGAGTTTTTTTCTTGATATTAAATATTGCTTCATCATTATTGGATTATGATCACTGTTGATGATGAAGTAAAAATGATTGCTAATGCGGGCCATACCTGAGCGGCCTAATTGATTACTCCAGAGTGGGGAGATTCTGATATAGGAGATGATAGTATGGATATAAGCCAGGGAAGTATGAGAATGAAGGAGAAGAGAGGAGATGATTTAGCAGGAGCCAGGTCGAAGGAAAATAAGAGGCAGTGGAGGTATTGGAGAAGGAAACAAGGTAAGTGAGCAGGCAGGGCGATTTCAAAATCATATTGAGATTTATGGATGACAAGGGAATTTTGTCAGTGAATCCATCTGACACAGAAGAGCGTAAGCAGGTGTTCTCCAAAATGGTGCTACGTGATGCGGAGAGACACAGAGGAGACGATTTGTTGAATAAAGTCGTTATTACGTACAAAAAGTATTCTCATCGCTTCATAATGTTACGGTTGAACCACTGATGGCAGATGGACTGTTCTGATGATATCTTTCATACTTTTCTGGACCTTGACAGTATAATTTACTTGGCAGTTAATGGGACAGTGACAAGCCTCCCGATTTTCATCGAAAATATCTTAAATTGTGTTCCGAAGATGAATGAAGCTTTTATGGGGTAAGTGATTAATGACATAATTTTCATTTTGGAGTGGAGTATCCCTTTAACATCATCATGGGGAAAATGGAATCTGCTATATAATGTTAACACATCTAGGTACTTTAGCAGCTTTGAAACTCCTAGGTCTATATAATAAAGTGTGGGATATGGCGAAACTGCCTAAGCTTCGAAAGAAGCAGTGATTATTCCTATTAGGAAGCCAGGAAAAAATCCTTCAAAACCAGTAAACTATAGGCTAATAGCTTGAACATCGCATTTAGGCAAAGTAATGGAAATAATGATTACTGAAAGAAGAACATTTTATTTGGAAACAAAAGAACTTTTATAACCTTATTAGAGTGGCTTCAGGAGAGGGGAGGAGCTATGGACCCAGTTATATGTTTGGAAACAGAAATCAAGAAGGCACAGGTAAACAAAGAATCGGTTATGGCAGTTTTCTTTGAGAAAGCATGCAACATGGCTTGGAAGGAGGGACTAATGATTAAGTTAAATGAAATAGGAATTTAAGGAAGAGTATGTAATTGGATTAAAGATTTTTTTATACGACAGATCTATTCAAGTTAGAATTGGTACATGTCATGTTCTGTTTGTGTCTTTTGATCAGCTTTATAGTTTGTTACTTAATTCATGCTCTCCTTTGTTCCTTGCTCGTTTGGTTTCCATGGTTACTAATTGACTGAGTACTCTGTTCAGGGGATGCTTGTTTAGTTCCTGTTTGCTTGCACTATTTAAGTCCTCAGTTTCTCCCCAGTCTTCATCTGGTATTGAAGGTCTTAGTTTGTAGAGTCCAAGTCTTTCTCCTGGGTTTATGTTTGTGGCTTTAAATAAAGTACCTGTGATTTATGCATCTTCTTCGCCGAGCGCCTATCTCTACACAAACTCTCTGACAGAATACCCAGACCAAGCTATAAGGAGGAATATCAGATCTACAAACAAGATGAACTGGGCTGAGAACTAGCTATGGTGGCTTTGGCAGGGTGGTCAGCATTTGGAGATGTATGTGGAGGAATTCATAGAGCTGGTGAGCTGGCCTGATGCCTCACTATGTGTCTGTTTTCAGTTATGACTGGACGAGAATATCATTCGTTGTAGTTCTCCCTTATGTGATTTTCTCTTTGGTCGCATTAATCAATCTTATCCTGTATTTAAACAGCTCTAACTTTGAGGTAGAGGAAGTTAAAAAAGATAAGAGCCCGTCCATTCATGTCTTTCTGAGAAACACTGTGCCTCGCCAGCTCACTCCAACAGCGCTTAAGTTGCAGACCCAGGATTTAACATCTGTCCGGTCATTGCTGAGATCCGCTTCCCTTCCTCCGTTTCCAGCTCCCAGAACCACTCTAGTCCTCGGCCCAGAACCAGTGGCAGCTCCAGAATGCTCTCCAGAGCTCAACCAGGAGCCCAGCCATCCGTCATCTCCTTCGCCTCAGCTGGTCCCATCCAGCCCTCCTTCGTCTCTTGATCCTCCTGCATTAGCCAGTTCCGCTCCTCCAAAGCATCCTCCAGTGCCCGCTCCTTGAGAGTGCCCTCCATAATCCCTTCGGGCATGGAAGCACCTAGTTTTCCCCAAGAAAATTTGTGTGGGGGGGAGGGGCGTATATCCATTGCCATAGTGGCTGAGCCGGGGATCCTGGACAAGGCCACGAAGGCTCCTCCATGGCCTCCTGAAAGGCTAGCACCTCCATGGCCTCCCTGGAACCGCCTTCTGGGAGGGGGGTGATATGTCACGTTCTGTGTGTGTGTGTGTGTGTGTGTGTGTGTGTGTGTGTGTTTTGATCAGCTTTCTAGTTTGTTACTTAGTTCATGCTCCCCTTTGTTCCTTGCTCATTGTTTCCATTTTGTTTGGTTACTAATTGATTGAGTACTCTGTTCAGGTGCTGCTTGTTTAGTTCTTGTTTGCTTGCACTATTTAAGTCCTCAGTTTCTCCCCAGTCTTCGTCTGGTGTTGAAGCTCTTCATTTGATTGTAGAGTCCAAGTCTTTCTCCTGGGTTTATGTTAGTGGCTTTAAATAAAGTACCTGTGATTTATGCATCTTCTTGGTCGAGCGCCTTTTTATACACAAACTCTCTGACAGTACAGCCTTGTCCAGGATGTATTTGTAGATAACTGTACCCCTCAGGGTAGTGTCATTAGTCCAGTGCTTTTTTTTTTTTGCACATGATAAATGACTTTTTTTTTTTTTTTTCAAGTTCCACCTGATAATAGTCTGTCTTTATTTGCAGATGATGGAGCATTATGGAAAAAGGGGAAGGAACGTTGGTCACATTAAAATAAAGATACAAGAGGAAATAAATGTGGTCGAAAAATGGTCATACTCATGGAGATTTAAGTTTTCAGTAGAAAAAAAAATTAATCACTAATATTTACCAGAAAGTAAAAGGAAATCAATGGAATGGAGTTAAGAATGTATGGACAAATAATTGAGCAATTTAAAGTTTTTGGGAGTGTGGTTTGATGCCAAACTGATTTGGACAGGACAATCATATATTCAATGAATGTAAGAAGGTGTTAAATGTTATGAGGTGTTTATCTGGATTGGAATGGGGAGCGAGCAGAAGTGCAATGAAAAACGTACACACAGCATTGATTAAATCCGTATTGGATTATGCGAGTTTTGTATATGGATCGGCAGCAAAAACATCATTTTCAAAAGTTAAAAGTAGTACAAGCTCAAGCATTGATATTGTGATGTGTTGTGGTGTGGTCAAGTCGACTCCTGTTGGTGATGGGGAAATGCCAATGTGATTCTTATGGGAACAGCTAATGATGAATTATTGGGCAAATTTAAAAGGACATTCGGAGGCTAGAAACCCAACCACCAAGGTACTTCTCCCATGTTGGGAGAGTGAGAGTAATAGTAAATGTTTTGCATAGGTCTCAGTGGATATATTAAGAAAAATGTGATTAGATCAAGAAACATACATCCCTACAGTCCCATTAACAGTAAAACTCCTCCATGGTTCTTTCTCTCAGTATCCGTTGATTTGTATCTACTTTGAAAATAGTCATCTATTCAAAGATACAGGAAATCTACCAGTGTTGGTGGAGAATAGGATTCAAACATTGTATCAGAATTATGTAGCAATATATGGATCCAAAGATCCTACAGAAAGAACAGCATATGTATTTACCACTCCATATTTACAAGTATCGATCAATAGGAGAACATCAGATCACCTGGTAGTTTTATACAGTTGAGTTAATAGCAATTGCAACAGCTCTGCACTGGGTAGAACAATTAAATTCAAGTTCAGATTCAAGTTCAGCGTTATTATCCTTACAGTCATTTTCATCCCGGAGTAGGCAAGACATAGTTAATGAAATATATGAAACTCTTTTCAGACTTCACAAGTGGTTAGATTTATATGTGTGCCCGCTCACAGGGGAGTTAAAAGCAATGAAACGGCAGATTCATTAGCAAAAGGAAGCAATCAGGCAGGAAAATACAATTGACATTTTATTTAGCAAAACAGAAATAAAGACAATAATTAAAAGTAAAATTTTTAGCAAATGGCAAGATAAATGGAACCAGGGAAACACAAGCTTACATCTTTATACCATCCAGAAGGAAGTGGGAAGGATAAGTATGACAGGGCGAAGAACAAATATAATATCAAGATTAAATAAGACATTATATCTCATTGGAAAACATCTCACAGGCCTGTGTGAATGTAGTCAGGAGGAGGAATCAGTAAAACATGTACTATGTCACTGCCAAAAATATATTACAGAAAGAGAAATATTCAGAAGGTCACGACAGGAGATATTCGATGCAAAACAAATACTCAGTCAAACAGGAAATTATAATTCTTTAATTTTATTCTTGAGGGTAACTGGATTAATTAATAGAATACAAAGAATTTTTTTTATTTAATTTTTTTTTTTTTTAAGTTTCTGTTTGTCACTCTGGTCCACACTCCTATATAGTAGGTGGCAGTAATGCACCTTAATGTTAGATGCCACTCGCCATAAAAGAAGAAGAAGAAGAAGAAGTGATTTTTTTCTATATAGGAATTGCTAGCAGAAACTCAAAATACCTATGTTTTGCGCTGTTTATGTATGCTCAAATCGGTCAAACCAAGAAACAACAAGGAGCTTTTATCATGTACAAAAAATTGTTGTTCATAATAGGAGGATTGGGGGGAAATTGATTGAATGAAGCAGGAAAAACTAAAAGTGGCTTGTAAACCTGCATCTGCGGTCGGGAGGAGCCGAGTCGAATAATGCTTGTATGTGCAAATGGTTAATATAAAATATAATAATATATTAAGATATTAATAAAGAAATATGTAAATATATACAGGATTGACAACTCTCACACATTCAGCATGAGACAGTCAGAATTCACTAAATGCTAAATGCCACACGTAAACACAATGTAAATAAGATATTATATGTGCAGCTTAGAGAGTTTAATTGATTATAATAGAACATTGTGAGATTGCGATAAATTGAAGTGAGTGTCTTCATTTTATCTTCTTAGTGATTATATGAAAGCGATATTTGCTGGCTTTCTAGGCTATAATCAATTCAGAATTCGAATAAAAGTTTTGTTTAATGTGCTGCTAACAGGACCAACGGCCACATACCCTGTACATCAGAGGTGGGCAATTTTTAGACCAGAGGGCCCACATCAAGTTTTGCAAACCAAGTGAAGGGCCACATACCAAATCCTTGATAAAAATAACTTTTATTTACACTGGATGTATGCATGAAAAAAATATTATTTCACAGAAATATTTGTCACATTAACACATTCAGCAGTTCTTATTTAATATCTATTATTGAGTCAAATTTAAAACAGACAATCTCAATCTGGTATTTGTTGTAGTTTATGATTAGATTTGTTCACACACATGTGGATCCAAATAAAACAAGCATTCTTTGGGCATGCTTTTTAATGTTTGGGATTTGTTTATTTTTTATTTATTTATTTATTTTGTTATCCAGATAACTGCTGCTGTCTGAAACTTCTCTTTCAAAGTACTGTCACACTGGATGTCGATGAGTTCCAGTTGTGTGTCTGGTGGGGCTTTCTCACTTTCAAAAGATAGGGAGCATGAGACAAGTTCAAGCACAGTCTCAATTTTTGCAAAGTCTATGAATGGCACGAAAATTCTGCATGCAGGTCGATCAAAGTGCTGCTGTACCTCTCAGTGCGAGACAGTGTAGGAAAATGAGTGAAATCTCAGCTGGATATCTGTCTGGAGAACAATACAAGTTTGGCTTTGAACACTTTCACGTTGCTGTACAGTTCATGCGCATAAAACTATTTTCCCTGAAATCTCAAATTGAGATCGTTCAAATGCCTAAGTGTGTCGACACAAAATGCGAGGTCAGCCAGACAGTCTGTCTTGTAATTCAGGGAAGTCATCAGTTTTATCTACCGTACTGAAGAACATTGCTATATCACCTTTTAGTTCCCAGACATGGTGAAACACATTGCCAAAACTTAGCCAGTGCACATTTGAATGGTACACAAGGTCATGGTGGAAGGGTTCATCCTAAAGGTGATCTGGTAGCTAGCCAGCTGCTCCTGTAGTCTTGGCTTCATCTCCCTAAAGGCTTCCCTCAGTTCAGTCTCATCTCCCCAGAAATTAGTACCCTGATCTGAGAGGATCAGGATCTGAGAGGTAGTCTTCAGACGTTAATTGTGGCTTAGAGATGCGGAAATGGGGCTACAGACAGTAGTGGCACAAATGGGCAATATGCCAGATTCACAATGTGATACAGATGTAGCAATGTGGTTTTATCTGAAATAAACAGAATGAAATATACATCAGCTTACTTGCTAGGCATGCATCACAAACAAATTAATAACACTATATACAGAGACTAGCACGGCAAACATATGCAAATCAAACGTAAATCAACGTGTAAATCAATAATATATCGGATATTACGGCATCATAAACAGCACAAATTCTACTACATTAACGAGCATTCAATAACAACATGAACATATGTCTCTTATAATCGTAAGAACAACCGACTTACATTCAATGACACACATTACATCTACATGAGATGGCAGAGTGAAACAAAAAGTAACAGCGGAAAGAAGGAAACTAAACTCAACCAGTGTCATACATTCACAAAAATACCCTGCGTTCCATTCGGAAGGGTTCATCCCTATGCCCTAATCCCTTCAAAGGGTTTACCCTCCGGAGTCAAGTCAAGTCAAGTCACCTTTATTTATATAGCGCTTTATACAAAACAGATTGTGTCAAAGCAACTGAACAACATTAATCAGGAAAACAGTGTGTCAATAGTGCAAAATGACAGTTAAAGCAGTTCATCATTGAATTCAGTGATGTCATCATTCAGCTCAGTTCAGTTTAAATAGTATCTGTGCAATAATTTGCAATCAAGTCAAGAATATCGCAATAAATGGAGTGTCCCCAACTAAGCAAGCCAGAGGCGACAGCGGCAAGAAACCAAAACTCCATTGGTGACAGAATGGAGAAAAAACCTTGGGGAGAAACCAGTCTCAGTCGGGGGGCCAGTTCTCCTCTGGCCAGACGAAACCAGCAGTTCAATACCAGGCTGCAGCAAAGTCAGATTGTGCAGAAGAATCATCTGTTTCCTGTGGTCTTGTCCTGGTGGTCATCTGAGACCAGGTCTTTACAGGGGATCTGGGGCTCATCTAGTTGTCCTGGTCTCCGCTGTCTTTCAGGGCTGTAGAGGATAGGTGCTGATCCACCATCTGGGCTGGATACGTACTGGATCCGGGTGACTGCAGTGACCCTCTGATCTAGATACAGACTGGATCTGGTGGTTACGGTGACCTCGGAATAAGAAAGAAACAGACTAATATTAGCGTAGATGTCATTCTTCTAATGATGTAGCAAGTACATCGGGTGTTATGGGAAGTGTTCCCGGTTCCGGTTTACCTAATTAATGCAGCCTAAAAATCCTTTAATGGATTTGGATATTAGAAGCGTATTGGTGTGTTATGTGTAAGTCAGGTTGAAGAGATAGGTCTTTAATCTAGATTCAAACTGCAAGAGTGTGTCTGCCTCCCGAACAATGTTAGGTAGGTTATTCCAGAGTTTAGGCGCTAAATAGGAAAAGGATCTGCCGCCCGCAGTTGATTTTGATATTCTAGGTATTATCAGATTGCCAGAGTTTTGAGAACGCAGCGGACGTGGAGGACTATAATGTAACAAGAGCTCGTTCAAATACTGAGGTCCTAAACCATTCAGGGCTTTATCAGTAATAAGCAAGATTTTAACATCTATACGATGTTTGATAGGGTGCCAGTGCAATGTTGACAGAACCGGGCTAATATGGTCATACTTCCTGGTTCTAGTAAGAACTCTAGCTGCTGCATTTTGGACTAGCTGGAGTTTGTTTATTAAGCGTGCAGAACAACCACCCAATAAAGCATTATAATAATTTAACCTTGAGGTCATAAACGCATGGATTCACATTTCTGCATTTGACATTTAGAGCATAGGTCGTAATTTAGATATATTTTTGAGATGGAAAAATGCAGTTTTACAAATCCTAGAAACGTGGCTTTCTAAGGATAGATTGCTATCAAATAGCACACCTAGGTTCCTAACTGATGATGAAGAATTGATAGAGGAGCCATCAAGTCTTAAGACAGCGTTCTAGGTTATTACATGCAGAGTTTTTAGGTCCTATAACTAACACCTCTGTTTATTCAGAATTTAGCAGTAAGAAATTACTCGTCATCCAGCTTTTTATATCGACTATGCATTCTGTTAGTTTTTCAAATTGGTATGTTTTGCCAGGCCGCGAAGAAATATAGAGCTGAGTATCATCAGCATAACAGTGAAAGCTAACACTGTGTTTCCTGGTGATATCTCCCAAGGGTATAATGTAAAGCGTGAAGAGTAACAGCCCTAGCACTGAGCCTTGAGGTACTCCATACTGCACTTGTGATCGATATGATACCTCTTCATTTACTGCTAAGAATTGATGGCGGTCATATACGTATGATTTAAACCATGGTAATGCACTTCCATTAATGCCAACAAAGTTTTCTAGTCTATGCAAAAATGTTGTGGTCAATAGTGTCGAACGCAGCACTAAGATCCAATAGCACTAATAGAGAGATACAACCAAGATCAGATGATAAGAGCAGGTAATTTGTAACTCTAAGGAGAGCAGTCTCAGTACTATGATACGGTCTAAATCCTGATTGGAAATCCTCACAGATATATTTTTTCTCTAAGAAGGAATATAATTGTGAGGATACTACCTTTTCTAGTATCTTGGACAGAAAAGGGAGATTCCAGATTGGTCTATAATTAACTAGTTCTTTGGGGTCAAGTTGTGTTTTTTTTTATGAGAGGCTTAATAACAGCCAGTTTGAAGGTTTTGGGGACATATCCTAATGACAATGATGAATTAATAATAGTCAGAAGAGGATCTATGACTTCTGGAAGCACCTCTTTTAGGAGCTTAGATGGAATAGGGTCTAACATACATGTTGTTGGTTTAGATGATTTAACAAGTTTATACAATTCTTCCTCTCCTATAGTAGAGAATGAGTGGAACTGTTCTTCAGGGGATCTATAGTGCACTGTCTGATGCGATACTGTAGTTGATGGCTGCATGGTTACAATTTTATCTCTAATAGTATCGATCTTAGAAGTAAAGTAAAGTTTATAAAGTCATTACTGCTGTGATGTTGGGAAATGTCAACACTTGTTGATGCTTTATTTTTGTTAATTTAGCCACTGTATTAAATAAATACCTGGGGTTATGTTTGTTTTCTTCTAAAAGAGACGAAAAGTAATCAGATCTAGCAGTTTTTAATGCTTTTCTGTAGGATAGGTTACTTTCCCGCCAAGCAATACGAAATACCTTTAGTTTTGTTTTCCTTCAGCTGCGCTCCATTTTCTGGGCTGCTCTCTTTAGGGTGGGAGTGTGCTCATTATACCACGGTGTCAGACTGTTTTCCTTAACCTTCCTTAAGCGTAAAGGAGCAACTGTATTTAAAATGCTAGAAAAGAGAGAGTCCATAGTTTCTGTTACACCATCAAGTTGTTCTGAGGTTTTGGATATGCTAAGGAATTGGGATACATCAGGAAGATTACTTACAAAGCAGTCTTTTGTGGTAGAAGCAATGGTAGAAGTGAACCCAACCCCACATAAATATATTTATAATAATTTTTATAGTAAAATACTATGATAATTATGAATAAATAATAAATCTTTACTTAAGTTTTCACCATAATTACTCTACTGTAATTCTTAAATCCAAATTATAGAGTGAGCGCTTTGAAGGGTTGAAGGGTTGAAGGGTGTAGAGGACCAAACTGTTTCTTGAAGTCCCCTTCTGCGTCATCATCATGTGCCCATTTGGAGGTGCCATCACCATGCAAAGAATCTAGGCAAAGGATCATTGGAGCCCGAAGTGTCCATCAGTTGTACCCTTCGAAATTCTTCATTCCGAAGGGCCCTTTGAAGTGTCCAGTTTTGAGCACTTCGGTTTGGAACAACCCTTCAATATGGCAGCTATGATTGTTTTCACTCCGAAGTGCCCTTTGGAGGGCAATATATACTGTTTGGAACGCACTCTCGAGTTCTTCTTCTTCTTTTGGTTTTATGGTGGGTTGCGAACCAACTTCATAGGTGCATACGAAACACATTGCAGGTGCATGGAGTGTGAAGGGAATGTACTGTTTCTCACCTAAATCTTATACTCTGTTCATTATTCCACAATTCTTAAGAAATCTCATGATTGCACTTATTTGTTTTCCTGCATTTGGACCATCATTCAGAATACAACTTATTGAAAATTCTTTAATTCCTAAGGATTGTAATTCATCTTTAAGTTAATCCCTTTCTCTTTCATATGCTGTACATATCATCATAACATGTTCCACTGATTCCTCTGTTAAACAAACATTATATAGACCAGTATTATGTTTCCCTATAATGTATAGTGTTTGGTTAAGATTTGTATGTCCTGTTTGTATATGTGTTAAAATGACTTGTTCCCTTCTACTTATGCAATGAATGATTTTTCTTCTCTTTATACTCCTTTGTACTTTGTGATAATGCCCTACTGTACCTGTTTGACATGAGTCCCATTATATTTGCCATACAATATTGCATGCATTTAATATTAACTGTTTCCCTTCTGTTCTGCTGAGCGCAATATTTATACTTGGATCATCCATATTTAAGGATTCTTTAACCATTTTATCTACCTCTTCATTACCTTGAATTCCCACATGTGCAGGTACCCATATAAACTGAGTAATTATCCCTATCTGTTTAATATTATATAGTGTAATCATGATTTCTGATAAAATTTATTTTCTATTTAATTGCCATGATTGTAAACTCATAAGAACTGCCATTGAGTCAGGTCCATGTACCTTTTGGTCATTTGATTTTCTACTTAAAAAGAAATAAAGAGAAATGGGAAACGGTTTGATTTTCGTTTTTCGTTTTGTTTAAGAAACGGAAAATGAAAAATTTAACTGGATTTTTTGTATTTTTGTTTATGGGTAAAAAATGAGATTATGCTTTAATATTTGTTTTGAATGTGTGGGCGGTGCTGAAATGGCCCTTTCATCCCTTCTGTACTGCACCAATACACGGCAAACCGCGAGCACAGTTCATTTTCAACAGGAGAGAAGCGTTTTCCATTTCTTAAAAAACGTAAGTCAAACCGTTTGTCATTTCTCTTTATTTCTTTTTAAGTAGAAAATCAAATGACCAAACATACATGGACCGAGTCAGAGCATAATTACTTTATCTGGTCTTACTTAATATACCCAATCTAATGCCATAAGGATAGCTACCATCTCTGCTGTATATACAGAAGTACCATCCATAATTATTCCAGCCTTCCTAACCTGAAATTCTGGAATGAAAAATGCAGCACCTGTCCTTCCAGTTTCTATGTTCTTTGATCCATCTGTGTAAATTTGGAGAAATGAATAATGCTTACTATTTATGTATTCTTTAACATATGCTTTTAAATTAAACACCTCCCCCATTCGCTTAATTTCTTTATGTATGTTTATGTCAACTTCAAGTTGTTCTAATAACCAAGGTGCAATTGGAGGAGTTACTATTACCGAAGCAAATTTATTTGATTCTATTCCAGTTATATTAATCAATTTCTTTATTTTCCATGCAAATTCTTTACCTGGTTTATTTACTGTTTCCCAACTTTCATTAAGTACTTCTCTTACAGGATGATCCTCTCTTTGGCCCTGAAGATTAATCCAATATGGCATGGCTAGTTTTTGTCTTCTTAATTATAGAGGCATTTCTTAGGACTCCACTTGTAATGCTGCAATTGGTGTTGTCTTAACTGCTCCTAGAATCAATCTTAGTGCTTTAGCTTGCATAATATCTAGCTTCTTTAATAACGTTGTAGATGCAGATTCATACATAATACATCCATAATCGAGAACTGATCTCATGAGTCCAATATAAATACCCTTTAATGATTGCTTATCTGCACCCCAATATTAATATATCCTGCAACCCCTCTAATTAAATTTAATACTTTACTACATTTCTTTAAAATATAATCTATGTGGACTTTCCGAGATTTATTATCAAATCACATTCCCAAATATTTAAATTTAGATACTTTTTCTAATGTAGACCCATATAGTTTAAGCTGCTTATTTTCTCTAATTTTCTTCCTGGTAAATATCTGGTAATATGTTTTGGATAATGAAAATTTGAACCCCCATTCTAAAGACCACCTTTCTACTATCTCTGTTGCTTCTTGAATTCTATCCAAATTAAAAGATAAAATTCTTCCCCTTTTCCACATTATTCCATCATTAGCATATAAAGCCGTATTAATTCCTGGAGGCACTTCTTCAAAAACATCATTAATCATAATGTTAAATAATAAAGGGCTTATCACACTCCCTTGAGGTGTCCCATTCTCCACACTCTCTGTGACAATTTATTTCCCACCTGAACCGTTCTAATAAAAAAAAAAAAAATGTTATAAATTCCTTTCTTCAATTTTCCCCAATTTTAGTAGTAAACCTTCTTTCCACATCATGTCATATGCCTTCTCAATATCAAAATAAACTGCTACTAAATCCTCTTTCATTATTATAGCTTTCTTGACATCTGTCTCCAGCTTTATTAATGCATCCAATGTTGAACAACGTTGTCTAAAACCATATTGATAAGGTGCTAACACTCCCTTACTCTCGAATACGTGATCCTATTAACGATCATTTTTTCCATTATTTTACAAAAATTAGATGCAAGTGCTATTGGCCTGTAATTCCCAGCTATTGATGCATCTTTTCCTGGTGTCATGCTACACCAGAGAGGAATGAGGAGACGCTGGAGAATACTTTAACTTGACTTTTAATTCCATAAACCAAGGGAGACAAACTCAGGATGACGTTTAACAGCGGACAATCAAACTCAACTTGAACACTATTTATACACAGGACATGACAATGGGAAGACGAGACACACCTGGGATAAAATGGAAACACACTAGGAACACCTGGAATGAAACCAAACACCACAATGGGGACAGGAACACACACAAAACACGGGACAGAGTCTGACATAACACCCCCCTTGGGAAGGCATGACCCCACGCCACATAACATCAAACAGGGGGGGGGCACTCTGGAGGTCCCTTAGGACAATCGGGGGAAAAGGCATGGTCTGGTCCAACACTGGAGCAAACTCTGGGGCCTCGGCCAACACACAAGCAAACTCTGGAAGGTGCTTTCAAGGAGCGGGCACTGGAGGGTGCTCTAGAAGGCACTTATGAGGAGCAGACACTGGGGCTGGAACCGACACTTGGGCAACACTAACATTTGGCGGGCTTGCCATATTAATGTCTGGCTGAGGGACATTAATAGGGATCAATAACTTTATTTCTACTTTTAATAGCATTTGAACATTCTTCATTCCACCATGGAATCATTTTATCCCTTGTGTTTCCTTTTGCTTTTGGAATGGATTCTTCTGCTGCTCTGATTAAAATTTAACTCAATCTCTCTGAACACTCTTCAATATCCTCTTCCATATTAAATCCCAACAGCTCTGTCTTACATATAAAATGTAATTTCTCCCATTCTGCTTTCTCAAATTTCCATCTTTGCTGTTCAAATACCATATCTCTTTGTACTTCTGCTCCTACTGTACTAATTATTGGATAGTGATCGCTCCCAGTTGTCGATTGATCTAGTACTTTCCATTGACATTTATCTGTTATAATTGCTGACACTAATGTTAGATCTATGCATGATTTTTATTGATCCCTTATACTGAACCTTGCTCCACTCCCATCATTTACACATACTAAAAAATTATCATCCATAAATTCTTCCACCACTGTGCCATTTTTATCTGTGTTTGAACTTCCCCATGTAACACTATTTGCATTAAAATCCCCACACCATATTACTATACCTTCTTCCTTACTCCAAATTTAGCTTAATTCTAACAAGGATAACTGTCCACAAGGATTATAATAATTTATTATTGTTTGTTTTCTTATTGAAGTCCAAACCTCCACCTTAATGGTTTCATCTTGTGTATCTATATTTACTTCCCTATGTGATACCCCTTTCTTCACAAATATTGCACAACCCCCACCAGCTGTTTGTGTTCTATCTTTCCTAATGGATATAAACCCTGGAATGACAAAGTCCAACTGCGGTTTAAGCCAAGTCTCCTGAACACATATGACATTTGGGAGATTTATTAGCTCATGGATCATTCTTTTGAACTATTGGCTATTCTCACATAAACTCCTAGCATTCCATTGTATGATCCTAAAGGGCATTTTATTTGTTTAGCTTTTGCTTGTCTGGTGCCTCCTGAGAATTAGCATTATTCTCAGACTGACCTAAAAGAGCTTGAATTTTCTGTTATATCAGTTATATTTAGATGACGTGAAGCTGCAGAAATGATAATTTTCAGTTTTTCAGTCCTTTTGTTTGTTTGCACTGTACAGTTAATTACTTCAGCAATAAATGCAATGAAACTTACTTTACTGATTATAAGCACATTTGCATCTTTATTATTTATATTCTAGTCTGTCCCTTTGCTTGTAATTTCCTGTTCATTGATGTTTCCATCAATTATTTTGTTTCCTTGATCATTTTGGATTTTCTTCACTGCTTGTGCATAAGATATATTGTGAACTGATTTATACTTCATTGCTTCCATTGCTTGTTTTTGTGCTATACACCCAAGATATGCAGCACTATGATAGCCTCCACAATTACAACATTTAGGTCAAACTATAACTCCACATTCTCCATTGTTATGTTCCCCTCCACATTTGCAACATCTTTTCTTTCATTTACATACTTTTGCCACATGTCCTAAATGTTGACAATTGAAGCATCTCAGTACAGGCTTTATGTAAGGGCGCACAGGGTAACTCAGGAATCCGATTTTAACATTTACTGGTAGAATTTTCTCATTCATATCTATCACTACAGTTGTACTCATTTCTCTTTTCCCATTCCTATTTGATGTCAACCGTTTAACCTCTGTTACCTTTATGCCTGTAATCTAATTTCTTAGTGCCTCATCAGTTAGTGACACTGGAACCCCATATATCACCCCTTTAATTCTGTTCTCCTCACATGGCACATTGCATTTCACTCCTATTCCTCCCTATTCTTTTATCTTAATAGCCATCTCTTGTTGCTTTTTGTTTAGACAGAACACAAGCACTCGATTGCTTGATAGGTATTTTGCAGATTTAATGTTTCCAAATGTTTTTTGAGAACCTTGGATAATCGCGTAGGATTACTCATTTTGGCCATTGCGAATGTAAACATAACTCAATGTATGTACTCATCCTCCGTCTGCATTGTTTTACTCCTTCCTCCTTCTCCCCCGATTTCTTCCGAATCTGAGCCTGTCTTTTCGTTTGTGAGATGTCAGCTCTACCTGATTCCACTCTCCGCAATTCAAATCTGCAAAATCATCTTCTTCTTCTATGCTACGTCTTTCATTCTCTTCATTCACACCACAGTCGTCGCTAAACCCGCCACTGTGTCTTTCCTTCACCATGTTCCCATGTGCCGATCAAGTCAGTCTCTCAAGTTGCGCACACAGAGGGAATTTGAACACATCCATTCTGCTTTTCACTTCCTGCTCTCCATGTGAATTTTGTGTCATCAAAATCATGTGATTGCAGACACATTAAAACATATACACGTTTTAACCTTATTAATATTTTTTTAAGTTTGACTTTATTTTCATTTGTAATGAAAGCGACATTGAGAGTAAAAAACAAACAAAAAATCTTTAGGAAATATTTGAGCACTGTGCCATGCAAAATATAATGCCACAGAAAGCCCTTCTCTCCCGTCGAAACTGAATGAGTATTTATGAACACTGTTAGATCTTCATCACATGAACATCCAGACATTAAATATAAATTAATCACATGTGTTTCTTCTGGGAATATTTGACGTTTTCACAGTTTAAAAATATTTAACTAAATGCAGCTGAAATGTTATCAGTCTCACTCATTAAAAATCTTTTTTTCCCTTTAAAGAATGATTTCTGGACCAAATACTATGGTAAGTGACCTTCAGAAAGTTTAATTATACTATGACTGAATTTAATGAAACTATCATTTTATAAATGAATTTATAAATAATTACAAACCTTTTCATATTATTTATAATTAATAGCACATATTACTTTATTTTACCTTTTTTACCTTTTTACACTATTTTGATTGTTTAATCCTTTACTCGTACATGTACATTATTGCATTTTCTTTCTTTAATTGCTCTTAGTTTACAAAGTTTTACATGTATTTTGTCATTCTCTTTTCTGTGTTTCTGGAGCTGCTGTATTATTGTAGTTGTAATAAATATGAATATTTCTTTATGTTGTCAGATGGAGATCAGTGCCAATCAAACCCATGTAAACATGGCGGCACATGCAGGGATGGGATCGGTGGTTACACATGCACATGTGCAGAGATGTACAGCGGCACCAACTGTCAAACTGGTGAATGTGATATTTATATAAGTGAGAGTGATAAACATTTGATGTGAGATATGCTGTGTTTGGCACATTCAGTGTGTTTGAGGGTCATATGTCAGATGCTTCATGATGATGTTTTGCAGATAAATCCCAGTGTCCGTCAGCTGGGACTTTAGCATGTGAGCACTTCTGCAAACCGATGACTGATTCATACCGCTGCTTATGTGCAAGGGGATATACACTTAACAGTGACGGCAGGAGCTGCTCACCTCACGGTACCTGACAATCACTGCACAGACATTCACTGCACCTGCACTTGTGGCAGCTGCTTAATCACTGGAGCTCACACACTCACTGTACCCCTGATGGCTGGTAAATCACTGAAGCTAACTCACTGCACTCATAATGGCTGAGAAATCACTGAAGCTCGCACATATGGCAAGCCATTTTAGCTTCAAATATTCCAAGCATTACTGGTCGCTATTGCATTTTAACTAGTAACAATTCAATTAGAGAGCTCTACAATTAAATTCTTACTAGTAACAATGCCAGTTAGAGACCTCTACAAATTAATTTTTTCTAGTCATTTGTCTCCATTTACTTCCATTCATTTTTAATTGCAGAGATCTACAAATGAAATTTTTACTCGTAAGAATTACAATTACAGAGCTCTACAATTGAATTCTTGCTAGTAACAATTCCAATTAGAGAGCACTCTAAATAAATGTTTACTAGTAATAATTCCAGTTAGAGAGCTCTCTTATTCAATGTTTACTAGTAACAATTCCAATTAGAGGGCTCTTTAATTAAATTCTTACTAGTAAAAATGCAATTACAGAGCTTTATAATTGAAGATATGTTTAATTGCAGATCTCTGTAATGGAAATAAAGAGCTCTCTAATTCCATTCTTACTAGTAACAATTGAATTAGAGAGCTCTCTAAATAGAATTCCTCCTAGTAAAAACTAAATTAGCGAGCTCTCTAATTGGAATTATTACTGGTAAAAACTGAATTAGAGAGCTCTCTAATTTATTTATTACAGAATCAGAAGGAGCTTTATTGCCAAGTATGCTTGCACATACAAGGAATTTGTTTTAGTGACATAAGCTTCCAGTACACAACAACACAGACAAAAATAAAATAAAATAATAATAATAAAAAAAAAAATTGCAAATGAATTAATTGTGTAAACAGTTGTGCTATAGATGATAATGGAATAGAATTGAGTAAGATGCAGGGATGTGCTAGGATGGAGGGTAACAAATAAATATAAGGATATTGCACATTTTTATTGCATGAGTGGGGAACATTTAACTGTTCATGAGGTAGATTGCCTGGGGGAAGAAACTGTTCTTCTGCCTGACTGTCCTGGTATTTGCGGCTCTGAAACGCCGGCCAGATGGCAAAAGTTCAAAGATGGGGTAACTTGGATGTGAGGGATCCAGAGTGATTTTCTGAGCCCTTTTCCTCACTCTGGATGTATACAGTTCTTGAAGGGTGGGCAGGGGAGCACCAATAATCCTTTCAGCAGTCCGAACCGTTCTCTGTAGTCTTCTGATGTCTGATTTTGTAGCTGAACCAAACCAGACAGTTATTGTAGTACACAGGACAGACTCATTGACGGCTGAGTTGAACTGTTTCAGCAGCTCCTGTGGCAGGTTTAACTTCCTCAGCTGGCGAAGGAATTACAACCTTTGTTGGGCCTTTTTAGCAATGGAGTCAATGTGATTGTCCCACTTCAGGTCCTGAGAGATGGTGGTTCCCAGGAATGACTCCACTGCAGCCACAGTGCTGTCTATGATGGTGAGTGGGGGGAGTGCAGGGGGGTTTCTCCTGGAGTCCACTATCATCTCCACTGTTTTAAGAGTGTTCAGCTCCAGGGGTCTCATTTATAAATGTTGCGTACGCACAAAATGGGCATAGAAACATGCATGCGCACAAAATATACACATTTACATCAAATACTCCACTCGCATTAATGAAGATAAACACTAAAATTACATAATTTTACAAAAAAAATAATTACATAATTTTATTAACAATAGGCTACATAATTTTCCTGTGGTATGCTATGTTTTAATGACAACGAGGAGTGCTATAGGTGCACAATAATTCATCTTTAAACTAAACTACAGATCACATGTTATGAGAAATATTTTAGTGAGAACAATGATCAATGATGCCCACTTACTTAGATATTATGGTGGACAGTGTTGGATTCAGTGGTCGAACGGTCCATTGTCCGATATATGACCAATGATAATAACTTACTGTACAACCGCAGCTGCACATAGGTGTTGATGTCGTGTGAATGCATCTCAACAACATAATGAAAAATACCACTAGCCTATGTTTGAAGGATATAACTAGGAGCAAAGGGTAAGATTTGCACGTTTCCTTTTTAAAATACTTTGTCAGTGACGAGCTGAATCAGACAATTGTATTTACACTGCATTAAATATGGGCCTATCTGTTTGCACTAACAAAAATAGCTAAAATATGTTCATCAGCAAAACTGCGTACATTTAATTTTATTTGAATTGTTTAAAACAATTGAAATACTATTTGGCCAGTGTAAAATAATGATATCAACTCTATTCTAAAATATATCTGAGAACAACTTTAAACAAAACCATTTTGTTTTTTATGGATATTTTCATATATTTATTATAAAATATAACAATGATACTGGATAATTTTTAGCTATTAAAATTAATGTGTATGGCACAAATGGCATTATAGTCCCTATCTCATATTTCCTTAATGTCTCGGTGTTAAACATGGTGTCACTTGGTGGGAATAAGCATGGAAATGATATGCAGATGAGACCCCTCTGTCAAGCATACAGTGATATGGAGAGACACAGAGGAGACTGTTGACAAAGGAATTATTGAATAAAGTTGTTATTTTTGTTTTCTTCGCTTACAAAAAGTGTTCCCGTCACTTAATATATCCCAGATTGCATGTCTGATGGCAGATGGAGTATTCTGATGATGACTTTTATACCTTTTATGGACCTTGACAATGTTATTAACTTGGCAGTCTATGGGACAGTCACAGGCCTCTAGGTTTTCATCCAAAATATCTTAAATTGTGTTCCGAAGACGAATGGAGCTTTTACGGGTTTGGAACGACATGGGGGTAAGTGATTAATGACAAAATTTTAATTTCGGGGTGGAGTATCCCTATAAGCTCATGAAAAAAATACCTCAAAATAATGTCACAATTATTATTATTTTTTTGCTTAATGTCGGACAGAGAGAGAGAGAGAGAGAAAGACTCTTATTGTAATTATAACTAGTAAAATAGATTTAGAGGGCTCTCTAATTCTCATTGTTACCAGTAAGAATGTAATTGTAGAGCTCTCTAACTGAATTGTTACTAGTAAAAATGCAATTAGAATGAGTAACGCTTGGAATATTTTAAGATAACAGCTTGACATTCTCTTGATGGCTGCTAAATCACTGAAGCTCACACATTCACTGCACTCATTATGGCTATTTAATCTCTCACTGGACTCTTCACTGCACAGTTCTTCTCTGCATTTCTCCCCTTCTCTAGCTTGTTTCATAATCCAGCTCTATAATAAATCAGTGTTTGTATATTACAAATATTGTTGGCTCTTTGATTAATTGCTTTTTTTCCCCTTTTTGTAAGTCACTGTTGATAAAATTGTTTGCTAAATGCATAAATGTACAGTACACGTAAACATCGTCCACACTCTCAGTTCAGAATCCATGTGGGACGACAGAGATGTCCAGCTTTTGTCCTGATGAACACTGCTCATGGGAGGTGAGCACCAACCTGATTACCATCATACCTAGAGCAGGAGTTTCACTGAAATGATTCTGCAGATCATAAATCAGTTCATGCACATTGATCAACAAACTGAAACCAATTAGAAGAGCAGCTGATGAATATTCAGCTCTGCTAAGTAGTCTTTGAGCATCTGATGATGAAAATCATGTTATTGTGTGCTGTAGGTGAAGTTTGCGAACACCAGTGGTGATGTCGTCTGTCACGGTGTGGTTCTAGGCCGCAAGTCTGTGCTGACATCAGCGACATGCATGTCTACACTGAAGGACCTCCATGTCACTCTCGGTGAGCATGTGACTGCAGCTTTACACAACAAACTCTAGTCTATAAGACCTTCAATTGTACTTTATAGTTCAATTTTTTTTAGTAGTCACAGTCCAGTAGAATTCACACTTGTTAGCATCAGTTGGTAATTCTACACTGTCCAGAAAACATTACATTTTGGTAATTTTGGTAATTTTGTTATAAAACTGAAATGAGAAACCAGTCCAACTTTTAGGACAAGACAGTTGTTTTTCAAATTATTTACTATTATACTATTTTTTATATTTCTTTCTATATATATATATATATATAATATATATATATATATATATTTATTTTTTTTAGATGTTTCAAAATGTCAAAGTTTTTTTTATTTTTTTTTAGCATTTTTTAAATGAATGAAATTGTTTTTTAATCGTTTTAGATTTAGTTAACAATGACAACATTGCTTCTGGTTTTGAAAGAAAACAACAGCATTTTGATGCATACAGCTAGCTTCAAGCAAAGTGACAAATTAATTTGTATTCAAGTATTTTAGAGTTTGACAGAAGTGCTATTTTAGTATCATTGATATACTGTTATAGACTGTTAATATTTTAAATTAGTTTTTTTTATATTCATATTTATTTTGATTTCATTAATTTATATATATAATTGTTTTAAATATTTTGTTCTTTCAGTATTTCTCTTTAAAAATTAGAAGGATTGGCAGCTAGCTAAAATAAAATTAGTTTAAGTTTTATTAAAAGGGATAGTTCACCCAAAAATTTAAATTCTGTCATCATTTACTCACCCACATGTCATTCCAAACCTGTATGAGTTGCTTTGTTATGTTGAACATAAAAGAAGATATTTTGAAGATTGCTGGTAATCAAACAGTTGGTGGTTGCCATTGACTTCCATTGTATTTTTTTTCCTGCTATGGAAGTCAGTAGCAACCACCAACTGTTTGATTACCAGCAATCTTCAAAATATCTTCTTTTATGTTCAACATAAAAAAGCAACACATACAGGTTTGGAACGACATGAGGGTGTGTAAATGATCACAGAATTTTTATTTTTGGCTGAACTATCCCTTTAATATTTTATTTCAGTTAGCGTTTATTTTCTTTCAAGTATTGAACATTTTATGGTAACTTTTATGGTTTTAGTTTTAATTTAATGCATGATTACATATTTACAGTTTTTCTCCGACGCTTAAAGGGATAGTTCACCCAAAAATGAAAATTATGTCATTAATGACTCACCCTCATGTCGTTCCAAACCCGTGAGACCTCCGTTCATCTTCGGAACACAGTATAAGATATTTTAGATTTAGTCCGAGAGCTTTCTGTCCCTCCATTGAGAATGTATGTACGGTATACTGTCCACGTCCAGAAAGGTAATAAAAACATCTTCAAAGTAGTCCATGTGACATCAGAGGGTCCGTTAGAATTTTTTTTGAAGCATCGAAAATACATTTTGGTCCAAAAATATCAAAAACTACGACTTTATTCAGCATTGACTTCTCTCCCGGGTCTGTTATGAGCGCGTTCACAACACTGCAGTTTAGTGATATCCGGTTCGCGAACGAATCACTCGATGTAACCGGATCTTCTTGAACCAGTTCACCAAATCGAACTGAATCGTTTGAAACTGTTCGCGTCAACAATAAGCATTAATCCACAAATGACTTAAGCTGTTAACTTTTTTAACGTGGCTGACACTCCCTCTGAGTTCAAATAAACCAATATCCCGGAGTAATCCATTTACTCAAACAGTACACTGACTGAACCGAGCCAGATAACGAACGAAACATTGACTCGTTCATTAATGACATAATTTTCATTTTTGGGTGAACTATCCCTTTAAGTGCATTTCCTAGAACAGAATTTAAATTCTCGAAACTACTTGTTCAGCTTCGACATCTAGAAAATTGTGCACTTTATAAAAACAGTTTCTCATTCTTTTGAACAAATTGCGATTGCTTTGGTACATTCATGCAATTGATCATGTACATTTGTCTGCGGTTTCCTACATCATCAGTTGCTAATGTCATGTTGCTTAAAATGTACTATATAGTTCTCTGTACACCAGTCTTACCCCTCAAAACATCTAGGCGTTAGTTCATCGTGTAAGTCATTAAATGCAATATGGTTGATCTAGTTGACATAAACCGTCAAGCGTATTTTCTACACATTTCTATTAGACGTTTTGTAAATTTGCCATGAATTTGCCATGAATAGACAGAGGACAACACAAGAGATAGACAGACTGGCACGTCAGGAGGTGTAAACAAACTGTACTACAATTCCTCATACAGTGCTGCACGCAAAAGCAAAGGTCTGCCTAAGGGGTGTTTCTTGTGTTCGCTTTTCAAATTTTGTATTTTCACCTTTGTGTCCATATTTCACACAATGAATTTCATCACAATGACGGTGTAAGGGTTTTTTTTTTATTTTTTATGTCAGACCACTAGTAAAGTGTATCTGTTAATCCTATCCAGTCTCTTACAATCAATATCCCACATATGGTAATGAGTATATGGCATACATAAGAAGTACAGCCTTCTGCAATTCAATACAGTAACTGTCATCTAAACTGTTGCCATAGTTTACATCAGGTAATATTAACAGAGTGCACTATTATACTGACAACATGACTAAACATTTTGACTATCTTGTTTGTGAACAAAGACACAAGGACTTTTTATTCTGATGTTACTGATATGTTCATCGGCATAAATATTTGTTCTTGAGAGATTTTAAGTTACAGGCTTTTTCAGGTAATCCATTGTGTGGTGCTGTTTGTACAAATTGTTTTGAGAAATGCACATACTTCTTTGCAAATTTTAAGGATTAGTCGAGAAATGCACCAAAGCAACTGAGAAAAACTGTAACCCTGCTGTCAGTGACCTATCAGAACTGACACTGAAAGCCTTGTTTGTGTTCTGATCAGTTGAGAATCATTGATCTGCGTGTGCTCAAACATGAAGTGGACTCTTGTTCTTGTCTCCAGTGGGACGTCATTCAAACGTGGCGTTGCGTGTCTCCAGCTGGACACCACATAAGCGGTATGTGTCCGGTCCAGAGGATGACCTGGCCTTCCTGGAACTGATGGAGCCCTTCCCACAGAACATGTCCATCATCTCGCTCTGTCTGCCAGAGAGAGACTACAGCGAGAACATTCTGATGAAAGTTGGACGAAAGGGTGTGGTCATGGGCGGAGCCAGACACTCTTATCTCTCATTAGATGATTGTCAAAGCTCTCTCAACCTCACGTTCCTAATGACCAATAAGATGTTCTGCATGCAGAAGCAGGAGTCTGACATCACTGTCAGGGCCAAACCGATGTCGTGTGACTTGAAGTTTGGGAGTCCCGTCGCAACGGTGGAGGGTAAGACGGCATTCCTGACAGGCATTTCTCTGTCCACTGGAGACTGTAATCATGGACTAGTGTTCACCAAACTTTCCAGATACTTGCACTGGCTGCGACCGCTGCTGCATGCGTCCGAGAAAGAACAACAACAACAGCTATGATGAAACAACAACAAAAAAACAAAGAACACTAGCTGTATGAAGAAACACATGAGTGATTACCATACTGCAAAATAAAACATATGAATATACAATGAATATACATTTGAAAATATTTACAGCAGCTTCATGTTCAGAGTCACTGTAAGTCTGTTTGATTCCTGAAGAGTGAAACACTGATGCTTTTTCAACATTGATCTCTTTGAGTGACATGTCAACTTAACTTAACTTAACTTAACTTAATTAACTTGACTTAATTAACGTAAACTGACTTAACCAATCACCTGTGTTCGGAATAGGGCTATCTGACTCACTGACCAATGGCGGAAACATAAATTTTTTTGCAGTTTATATTGTTAGTGCAGAGATTAATCATGTCACCTTTAAATTATGTATTTACACATCATTGTAGTATTTTTTAAAGTGATTTAGACAATATATATATATAACTGTATTGTACTCATGAGAAACACAGCTGACAAGCATAAGAAATTCAAAAGAAAACATATTGTCTCGATTATGTGTCTTGTCTTTTTTCCGGACTCCATTTCCCATGATCCCTCATCTAGGAACCAGTCACACATTCACACTTGTTTCCCATCAGTCACACTATAAAGGTTGCGCTCATCCACACACGTTGCTGATTATTGCTTAGCCTGTGTTATACTTTCTGTGTGCGCGAGTCGGCTAGGGTGCGCTATGGTATGCGTTATGAGGTTCCATTTGTGCCAAAATTATGTCGACATGCTGTCTGTCTATGCTATGTGTCATCTCAACTTACTCCTGTCATCTGTCCTTGTTGTTTGACTGTGTCGTCTTGCGTGTCAATGCTGCATGTGTCATGACTATGTGTTTATGTGTTCATTCTGTCGTTGCTATGCGTCGTTTCCCTCTGTAGTTACTATGTGTCGTCTTCCATGTCTATGCTATGCGTCTATGCTATGCGTCGTTTCCCTCTGTCGTTACTATGTGTCGTCTTCCATGTCTATGCTATGCGTCGTTACCCTCTGTCGTTACTATGTGTCGTCTTCCATGTCTATGCTATGCGTCGTTACCCTCTGTCGTTACTGTGTCGTCTTCCATGTCTATTCTATGCGTCGTTACCCTCTGTCGTTACTATGTGTCGTCTTCCATGTCTATGCTATGCGTCGTTACCCTCTGTCGTTACTGTGTCGTCTTCCATGTCTATGCTATGCGTCGTTTCCCTCTGTCGTTACTGTGTCGTCTTCCATGTCTATTCTATGCGTCGTTACCCTCTGTCGTTACTATGTGTCGTCTTCCATGTCTATGCTATGCGTTGTTACCCTCTGTCGTTACTGTGTCGTCTTCCATGTCTACGTTATGCGTCGTTTCCCTCTGTCGTTACTGTGTCGTCTTCCATGTCTATGCTATGCGTCTATGCTATGCGTCGTTTCCCTCTGTCGTTACTATGTGTCGTCTTCCATGTCTATGCTATGCGTCGTTACCCTCTGTTGTTACTGTGTCGTCTTCCATGTCTATGCTATGCGTCGTTACCCTCTGTCGTTACTGTGTCGTCTTCCATGTCTATGCTATGCGTCGTTACCCTCTGTCGTTACTATGTGTCGTCTTCCATGTCTATGCTATGCGTTGTTACCCTCTGTCGTTACTATGTGTCGTCTTCCATGTCTATGCTATGCGTCTATGCTATGCGTCGTTTCCCTCTGTCGTTACTGTGTCGTCTTCCATGTCTATGCTATGCGTCGTTACCCTCTGTCGTTACTATGTGTCGTCTTCCATGTCTATGCTATGCGTCGTTGCTATGCGCCGTTTCCCTCTGTCGTTACTATGTGTCGTCTTCCATGTCTATGCTATGCGTCGTTACCCTCTGTCGTTACTATGTGTCGTCTTCCATGTCTATGCTATGCGTCTATGCTATGCGTCTATGCTATGCGTCGTTTCCCTCTGTCGTTACTATGTGTCGTCTTCCATGTCTATGCTATGCGTCGTTACCCTCTGTCATTACTATATGTCGTCTTCCATGTCTATGCTATGTATCTTTACCCTCTGTCGTTACTATGTGTCGTCTTCCATGTCTATGCTATGCGTCGTTACCCTCTGTCGTTACTGTGTCGTCTTCCATGTCTATGCTATGCGTCGTTACCCTCTGTCATTACTATATGTCGTCTTCCATGTCTATGCTATGCGTCGTTACCCTCTGTCGTTACTATGTGTCGTCTTCCATGTCTATGCTATGCGTGGTTACCCTCTGTCGTTACTGTGTCGTCTTCCATGTCTATGCTATGCGTCGTTACCCTCTGTCGTTACTATGTGTCGTCTTCCATGTCTATGCTATGCGTCGTTACCCTCTGTCGTTACTATGTGTCGTCTTCCATGTCTATGCTATGCGTCGTTTCCCTCTGTCGTTACTGTGTCGTCTTCCATGTCTATGCTATGCGTTGTTACCCTCTGTCGTTACTATGTGTCGTCTTCCATGTCTATGCTATGCGTCGTTTCCCTCTGTCGTTACTGTGTCGTCTTCCATGTCTATTCTATGCGTCGTTACCCTCTGTCGTTACTATGTGTCGTCTTCCATGTCTATGCTATGCGTCGTTTCCCTCTTTCGTTACTATGTGTCGTCTTCCATGTCTATGCTATGCGTCGTTACCCTCTGTCCTTACTATGTGTCGTCTTCCATGTCTATGCTATGCGTCGTTGCTATTCGCCGTTTCCCTCTGTCGTTACTATGAGTCATCTTCCATGTCTATGCTATGCGCCGTTTCCCTCTGTCCTTACTATGTGTCGTCTTCCATGTCTATGCTATGCATCGTTGCTCTGCGTCGTTACCCTCTGTCGTTACTATGTGTCGTCTTCCATGTCTATGCTATGCGTCTATGCTATGCGTCGTTACCCTCTGTCGTTACTATGTGTCATCTTCCATGTCTATGCTATGCGTCTATGCTATGCGTCGTTACCCTCTGTCATTACTATATGTCCTCTTCCATGTCTATGCTATGCGTCGTTGCTATGCGTCGTTACCCTCTGTCGTTAATATGTGTCGTCTTCCATGTCTATGCTATGCGTCTATGCTATGCGTCGTTACCCTCTGTCATTACTATATGTCCTCTTCCATGTCTATGCTATGCGTCGTTGCTATGCGCCGTTTCTCTCTGTCGTTACTATGTGTCGTCTTCCATGTCTATGCTATGCGTCGTTGCTATGCGCCGTTTCCCTCTGTCGTTACTATGTGTCGTCTTCCATGTCTATGCTATGCGTCGTTGCTATGCGCCGTTTCCCTCTGTCGTTACTATGAGTCATCTTCCATGTCTATGCTATGCGTCGTTACCCTCTGTCTTTACTGTGTGTCGTCTTCCATGTCTATGCTATGCGTCGTTGCTATGCGTCGTTTCTCTCTGTCGTTAATATGTGTCATCTTTCCATGTCTATGCTATGCGTCTATGCTATGCGTCGTTTCCCTCTGTCGTTACTATGTGTCGTCTTCCATGTCTATGCTATGCGTCTATGCTATGCGTCGTTACCCTCTGTCGTTACTATGTGTCGTCTTCCATGTCTATGCTATGCGTCGTTGCTATGCGTCGTTACTATGTGTTTTTTCTTTGTGTCGTTACTGTTGTCTATGCTATGCGTCGTTGCTATGCGTCGTTACCCTCTGTCGTTACTATGTGTCGTCTTCCATGTCTATGCTATGCGTCGTTGCTATGCGTTGTTTTCCTCTGTCGTTACTATGTGTCGTCTTCCATGTCTATGCTATGCGTCGTTGCTATGCGTCGTTCCCTCTGTCTTTACTATGTGTCGTCTTCCATGTCTATGCTATGCGTCGTTGCTATGCGCCGTTTCCCTCTGTCGTTACTATGTGTCGTCTTCCATGTCTATGCTATGCGTCTATGCTATGCGTCGTTACCCTCTGTCGTTACTATGTGTCGTCTTCCATGTCTATGCTATGCGTGGTTACCCTCTGTCGTTACTATGTGTCGTCTTCCATGTCTATGCTATGCGTCTATGCTATGCGTCTATGCTATGCGTCGTTTCCCTCTGTCGTTACTGTGTCGTCTTCCATGTCTATGCTATGCGTCGTTACCCTCTGTCGTTACTATGTGTCGTCTTCCATGTCTATGCTATGCGTCGTTGCTATGCGTCGTTGCTATGCGTCGTTGCTATGCGCCGTTTCCCTCTGTCGTTACTATGAGTCATCTTCCATGTCTATGCTATGCGTCGTTGCTGTGCGCCGTTTCCCTCTGTCGTTACTATGTGTCGTCTTCCATGTCTATGCTATGTGTCGTCTTCCATGTCTATGCTATGCGTTGTTGCTATGCGCCGTTTCCCTCTGTCGTTACTATGTGTCGTCTTCCATGTCTATGCTATGCGTCGTTACCCTCTGTCTTTACTATGTGTCGTCTTCCATGTCTATGCTATGCGTCGTTACCCTCTGTCGTTACTATGTGTCGTCTTCCATGTCTATGCTATGCGTCGTTGCTATGCGTCTTTACCCTCTGTCGTTTACTATGTGTCGTCTTCCATGTCTATGCTATGCGTCTATGCTATGCGTCGTTACCCTCTGTCGTTACTATGTGTCGTCTTCCATGTCTATGCTATACGTCGTTGCTATGCGTCGTTACCCTCTGTCGTTACTATGTGTCGTCTTCCATGTCTATGCTATGCGTCGTTGCTATGCGTTGTTTTCCTCTGTCGTTACTATGTGTCGTCTTCCATGTCTATGGTATGCGTCTATGCTATGCGTCGTTACCCTCTGTCATTACTATGTTTCGTCTTCCATGTCTATGCTATGCGTCGTTGCTATGCGTTGTTTTCCTCTGTCGTTACTATGTCGTCTTCCATGTCTATGCTATGCGTCGTTGCTATGCGTTGTTACCCTCTGTCGTTACTATGTGTCGTCTTCCATGTCTATGCTATGCATCTATGCTATGCGTCGTTACCCTCTGTAGTTACTATGTGTCGTCTTCCATGTCTATGCTATGCGTCGTTGCTATGCGTTGTTTCCCTCTGTCGTTACTATGTGTCGTCTTCCATGTCTATGCTATGCGTCATTGCTATGCGTTGTTTTCCTCTGTCGTTACTATGTGTCGTCTTCCATGTCTATGCTATGCATCTATGCTATGCGTCGTTACCCTCTGTCGTTACTATGTGTCATCTTCCATGTCTATGCTATGCGTCTATGCTATGCGTCGTTTCCCTCTGTCGTTACTATGTGTCGTCTTCCATGTCTATGCTATGCGTCGTTGCTATGTGGCGTCTTCCATGTCTATGCTATGCGTCGTTGCTATGCTTCGTTGCTATGCGTCGTTTCCCTCTGTCGTTGCTATGTGTCGTCTTCCATGTCTATGCTATGCGTCGTTTCCCTCTGTCGTTGCTATGTGTCGTCTTCCATGTCTATGCTATGCGTCGTTACTATGCATCGTTTCCCTCTCTTTTGTATATTTTTTTGTAAAATTTTTGTAAAATTTTATTTTTATACTGTACACTTAACAGTATTTTTTTTTTTTATTTCTTACTGTCCTCTGTTTTTATTCTTTAAGTGAGTGTTGTAGCCTAGCCTACTTTATATAGCAAAGATTAATCAGAGTCAAATTCCTTGTTTGTTTACTCAAACCTGGCCAATAAAGCTGATTCTGATGTCGTTTCTATGTACTTATATTTTAAGGAAAAAGAGTGACAACCCTGTCACCTGACTACATTCCTTCAATCTTCAATCATGTTCCATCCCCAGGGAGAAGAGAAAAAGAATAATGAGGTTAGATGTAGTCAACAGAAGAACAAACTTCAAAGAATAGAGAAAGCAGCAAAGCCATCAGCTGCAGCAGTAATGGATCTAACGGATTGTCCTCAATATCCGCTAGCAGGTTGTGCTTACAAAAGAGCAGAAATGTCAATTTCCAGGTTATGCTATAAAACATTTTATTAGGTAGTCTATTATACAGAGGTAAAGAACAACAACAACAACCACCATGAGCTGTTTCCTAAATACACTCCTGAAAACATTGGGTCTTTCACTGTTGTGGTCATACAGTAGGCTAGCAAGCTGTAGCCATAAGCTGGAGGAGGATATGTTTTCAAAGGCAAAACAAGCTCCTTATCACAACAATCTTCTAGCTCAATAAATAGAACATTACTATATAGAATCTCTTCAGTTACAACTGTAAACTATGTAGTACTGTCTTCAAGTGTTAATATGTATTGGGTGCTAAATTATTTAATATCTTTACTATAGTCAAATCAAAGTCAATGAGAGCAATAAATCAATTTTTATATATATATATATATATATATATATATATATATATATATATATATATATATATATATATATATATATATAAATAAATAAAAGTCGAGTTTAAAAATACCAGAGCAAATTACGGAAATGAAAAGTGGTACAATTTTTATCTTTTTGGGTAGAGGAATTTGACCATAAAGTACTAACTAGTAATCTAATAGTAGACTAATTTGCAGATTATTAGAATAAACAGTGAACTTGCTACAGAACAATGATTTATTTTAGAGGGAGCAGGCTAAGGTAACCCTCATTTTAAGTTATGAATGTTAGAAATTTTAATCAAACTGCTCCCTTGAAACTCTTAATGCCTCCAGGAAAATGTCAACTCCAAAGCAAGTGCTAGTGCCAAGTGGATCCACTCTTCCCTGAAGAAACTGGAAAACAGCATTGTGAAGATTCTCAGGTGGCGGGGGAACTTCAATTATGTCATCACAATCCACTGGTGTTGGTCCCTTTAATTGTTGCCTTTAATTGTTATTTAAATATGGGAATATTAGTGTTTTAATGTTTACATACACATTATATTTATCATTTAATCATTTGGCACAGGGGTTCTCAACCTTCGGCAAGCTGGCCCCCCCGGTTCATTGCAATTGGGGCCCCATCTCCTACCGTGCACTTGAGACCCACTTGTTTACGTCGCAGACAGAGACGGAGAGGCAGAAAGCCTGTTTATTTTACTCATTTTACAGAAGCAAAATGTTTTGTTTCGACTGTAAGTGGACATAACATGTAATATGCTGCTATGTGACACTGACAAAATCCAGCAAAACGCACCGGTGCGTTTGTTGACACCTGAGGGTTGATAAAAAATATAGGCTGTAAGTTAACAGTTACTCACTCACAGTGACGGTGACAGTGCAGGACATCTATGCAGGATGAGCAGCGTTTGGCATTGCATTGCTTTTCAGCGCGAGCTGTGTGTGGAGATAGCTATTTACACCTACATTGCATTGGAAAAGCAGTCCCGCGTATATTGCAGGTCGCCAACTAGATGCTAATATATGCTATCCTGACGGTTTTCAATAGAAAATGATAACTTTTGATGGTAGTAGTTTATTGATAAAAAATACCTATATATACACTCACCTAAAGGATTATTAAGAACACCTGTTCAATTTCTCATTAATGCAATTATCTAATCAACCAATCACATGGCAGTTGCTTCAATGCATTTAGGGGTGTGGTCCTGGTCAAGACAATCTCCTGAACTCCAAACTGAATGTCAGAATGGGAAAGAAAGGTGATTTAATCAATTTTGAGCGTGGCATGGTTGTTGGTGCCAGACGGGCCGGTCTGAGTATTTCACAATCTGCTCAGTTACTGGGATTTTCACGCACAACCATTTCTAGGGTTTACAAAGAATGGTGTGAAAAGGGAAAATCATCCAGTATGCGGTAGTCCTGTGGGCGAAAATGCCTTGTTGATGCTAGAGGTCAGAGGAGAATGGGCCGACTGATTCAAGCTGATAGAAGAGCAACTTTGACTGAAATAACCACTCGTTACAACCGAGGTATGCAGCAAAGCATTTGTGAAGCCACAACACGCACGACCTTGAGGCGGATGGGCTACAACAGCAGAAGACCCCACCGGGTACCACTCATCTCCACTACAAATAGGAAAAAGAGGCTACAATTTGAACGAGCTCACCAAAATTGGACAGTTGAAGACTGGAAAAATGTTGCCTGGTCTGGTGAGTCTCGATTTCTGTTGAGACATTCAGATGGTAGAGTCAGCATTTGGCATAAACAGAATGAGAACATGGATCCATCATGCCATGTTACCACTGTGCAGGCTGATGGTGGTGGTGTAATTGTGTGGGGGATGTTTTCTTGGCATACTTTAGGCCCCTTAGTGCCAATTGGGCATCGTTTAAATGCCACGGCCTACCTGAGCATTATTTCTGACCATGTCCATCCCTTTATGACCACCATGTACCCATCCTCTGATGGCTACTTCCAGCAGGATAATGCACCATGTCACAAAGCTCGAATCATTTCAAATTGGTTTCTTGAACATGACAATGAGTTCACTGTACTAAAATGGCCCCCACAGTCACCAGACCTCAACCCAATAGAGCATCTTTGGGATGTGGTGGAATGGGAGCTTCGTGCCCTGGATGTGCATCCCACAAATCTCCATCAACTGCAAGATGCTATCCTATCAATATGGGCCAACATTTCTAAAGAATGCGTTCAGCACCTTGTTGAATCAATGCCACGTAGAATTAAGGCAGTTCTGAAGGCAAAAGAGGGTCAATCACAGTATTAGTATGGAGTTCCTAATAATCCTTTAGGTGAGTGTGTGTATGTATGTATGTATATATATATATTTCCATCCTGTAGTACCCTAGCTAGCCTACTCGCTAATTTCACAGCCATGATACATTACTAATACAGCTCAATTATTTCTTTTTTTTTTTTTTTTTTACTTTAATGGTTTAAGGCGATTGGTTTCTTCAAATTGAAGTTAACTTGCATGGTAATTTCACACTAGAGGTTGTGTGTTATATTACAGGACTGTTGTTTTTCGTTGACATTTTAAAATAGCTTCATTAACATACACACAGATTTGGTTGCTGTTCTGTAACTGCCCTTCAATCCATAATTGCTTTGGTGACCTCCCATGCTCTGTGGATAGTGGATGCCGATCCCATGCTTGCTTGAAGAGCTGGAGATGCATATTTATTCTTGGTCAAATCTCATTAAGTCAATGAGAGCAATAAATAAATTTTTTTATATATATATATATATATATATTTGCTTGAAGAGCTGGAGATGCATATTTATTCTTGGTATAATTCAATTTTTTTATATAAAAAAGTCGAGTTTAAATCTGTGTTAATAAAGACTTTGTGTCATATGGGTTTTATATTCCAAAAAAATAAAAAAATACCAGAGCAAATTACGGAAATGAAAAGTGGTACATTTTTAATCTTTTTGGGTAGAGGAATTTGACCATAAAGTACTAACTAGTAATCTAATAGTAAACTAATTTGCAGACTATTAGAATAAACAGCGAAATTGCTACAGAACAATGATTTAGTTTAGAGGGAGCAGGCTATGGTATCCCTCATTTAAAGTTATGCATGTTAGAAATTTTAATCAAACTGCTCCCTTGAAACTCTTAATGCCTCCAGGAAAATGTCAACTCCAAAGCAAGTGCTAGTGCCAAGTGGATCCATGCTTGCTTGAAGAGCTGGAGATGCATATTTATTATTGGGAGCATCACATAATGAAGGCAAATTATATCAAGTTCATTATCATGATTGAGAGCACCGGTGCTGGAGAGATGTTGAAGTGCAGAGTGATAGTTGACTGTCACTGTGCACCAAACATTTCTCCAAAGTCTCTCAATAAGTTGATTATGCACGCTGCATCCAGTGATGAATCTTTCTAAACAAGAGAAAAGAAAATTAAGCAATTATGAAATAGGGCTCTGTTTTATTATGATTCTACATACAGTATGTATTTAGTGGAAAAAACAAGTGTTAAAACTGCTAAAATTACACTATTCATGAAATACCTGATCCTCTATCTGGATGCTCAAGCATAAAGCGTGCCACCTCAACATTCTCTTCACCTTTATCACTACGCACTCTTTTAGGTACCCCAAAGAGTTCCACAGCACCAACAAATGAAGAAAGAACAGTCAAGGCTCTATTGTTGTCACTTGCATGCAGGTACATGATTTTCCTACTGTACCCATCTATCCCCCCATGGATCACAATTCTCCATCTAAAAAAAAAAAAAAAAAAAAAAAAAAGACATTATGAGTAGGTCCAGATGCTATTTTATGCAATAAAATGTTCAGAGCATTAAGGAGTTAGGTCACCCAAAAATTTAAATTCTGTAATCACTCACTATGTTGGAATAAATACAGTCGTGGCCAAAAGTTTTTTGTATTATGTTATTATTGTATATTATGAAAAGTTGCTGCTTAAGTTTTTATAATAGCAATTTGCATATACCTAAGAATGTTATGAAGAGTGATCAGATGAATTGCATAGTCCTTCTTTGCCATGAAAATTAACTTAATCCCCAAAAAACCTTTCCACTGCATTTCATTGCTGTCATTAAAAGGACCTGCTGAGATCATTTCAGTAATCATCTTGTTAACTCAGGTGAGAATGTTGACGAGCACAAGGCTGGAGATCATTATGTCAGGCTGATTGGCTTAGAATGGCAGACTTGACATGTTAAAAGGAGGGTGATGCTTCAAATCATTGTTCTTCCATTGTTAACCATGGTGACCTGCAAAGAAACGCGTGCAGCCATCATTGCGTTGCATAAAAATGGCTTCACAGGCAAGGATATTGTGGCTACTAAGATTGCACCTAAATCAACAATTTATAGGTTCATCAAGAACTTCAAGGAAAGAGGTTCAATTCTTGTAAAGAAGGCTTCAGGGCGTCCAAGAAAGTCCAGCAAGCTCCAGGATCGTCTCCTAAAGAGGATTCAGCTGCGGGATCGGAGTGCCACCAGTGCAGAGCTTGCTCAGGAATGGCAGCAGGCAGGTGTGAGCGCATCTGCACGCACAGTGAGGCGAAGACTTTTGGAAGATGGCCTGGTGTCATGAAGGGCAGCAAAGAAGCCACTTCTCTCAAAAAAAAAACATCAGGGACAGATTGATCTTCTGCAGAAAGTATAGTGAATGGACTGCTGAGGACTTGGGGCAAAGTCATATTCTCAGATGAAGCCCCTTTCCGATTGTTTGGGGCATCTGGAAAAAGGCTTGTCCTGAGAAGAAAAGGTGAGCGCTACCATCAGTACTGTGTCATGCCAACAGTAAAGCATCCTGACACCATTCATGTGTGGGGTTGCTTCTCATTCAAGGGAGTGGGCTCACTCACAATTCTGCCCAAAAACACAGCCATGAATAAAGAATGGTACCAAAACACCCTCCAACAGCAACTTCTTCCAACAACCCAACAACAGTTTGGTGAAGAACAATGCATTTTCCAGCACGATGGAGCACCGTGCCATAAGGCAAAAGTGATAACTAAGTGGCTCGGGACCAGAATGTTGAAATTTGGGTCCATGGCCTGGAAACTCCCCAGATTTTAATCCCATTGAGAACTTGTGGTCAATCCTCAAGAGGCGGGTGGACAAACAAAAACCCACTAATTCTGACAAACTCCAAGAAGTTATTATGAAAGAATGGGTTGCTATCAGTCAGGATTTGGCCCAGAAGTTGATTGAGAGCATGCCCAGTCGAATTGCAGAGGTCCTGAAAAAGAAGGGGCCAACACTGCAAATACTGACTCTTTGCATAAATGTCATGTAATTGTCGATAAAAGACTTTGAAACGTATGAAGTGCTTGTAATTATATTTCAGTACATCAAAGAAACAACTGAAACAAAGATCTAAAAGCATTTTAGCAGCAAACTTTTTGAAAACTAATATTTATGTAATTCTCAAAACTTTTGGCCACGACTGTACATTGGAGAATTTTAGTGGGATGTTTTTTGTGAGCTATTATTTTGCTTTGTTGACCTCTTTTGGTGATTTTCTGTGATGAAACGGAAGCAATAAACTTCATAAAACATCAACAAAGTTGACCATCATTAGAGCGGGGTCCGCTACAATTATAATGCTAGTATTATTAAGTTAATATTAGGACCTACAATTAATTTGCCTTCCTCAACCTCAACCAACCGCACGTATAAGGATTAGACTTCCCAAAGAAAATGTAGCCTACACCCCAACATCAAAATTTAATTGTAAGGGAATTTATTCACAAATTGTCAAGAGTGCTTGTTATAACAAACACATTCATATACGGTTGTTGTTTGCATCCTTGCTCGTAGGCCTGTAAAACGATTAATGGCATCCAAAATAAAAGCTTGTGTTTACATAATTATGTGTACTGTATGTATAATTATTTTGTATATATAAATACAGACACATGCATGTATATATTTAAGAAATATTTGTATGTATATACTATATATATAATTTATATTATATTATATATAAATATACAATTATAAATTAATAATAATAATAGCCTATCACTAAAATGATATAGGCCTAATAACATGTTGATTGTGAACACAGCCCAAATCTGCCTGTGAAAATCAAAAGCAGCTTTAAACACAGACTTAAAAAGAGAGATTTTCTTCTAATTTTTTCACTGCCATAATGTATGTCCACAAGAGAAATATTAAGTCAGTAAATTAATACAGTTTTTTAAGGTGTCCACTAATAGGTCTACATTTTCTTTTGAAAACACATCTTCATCTATTTCTCTTTATATATTGAAGCTTGTTTCTGCCACAGAATAAAAAATAAAAAAGGTAATTATGACCTTTTATCTCAGAATTGCGTGAAATAACCTAAAGTCACAATTGTGAGATATAAAGTCAGATTTCTTTTTATATAAAGTTGCAATTGCAAGTTATAAAGTAAGAATTGTTTGATATAAATGATCTTTTAAGATGTTTTATTCTGTGGCAGAAATAAGCTTCAATACATATTGTGAGACCCTGGACCACAAAACCAGTCACATGGGTCAGTTTTCTGAATTTGAGATTTATACATCATATGAAACATGAATAAATAACCTTCCCATTGATCTTTACTTAATATCCAAATCGTGACAGGCTATGACAGGAAAGCGTCCTGTGCATTTAAGAGCATCCACACAGAGCAAACTTTTAACGGAAGCCATAAGGAGGAAATAAAATTATAAAAATGTGTTCTCATCTCAATCCATGCAGAAATATACAGTCTAAATGATGCTTGTGTATGTAAATGAGTGTGAGTATAATGTGTGTTTGTAAATTTCCTGCCTACTTGTTGAAATACTCCCCAGTTTTTAATGCTTTATTTAACACCACAACAGAAATAAAGTTAGATAGACGAAGGTGGAGAAACTCGTAAGACAGCCTCAAATATCAAGTATAGCCTCAGCCTTATTGCTTACTTAACATATCTTCACTTGTGTTATGATTATGAATATTAACTAAAGTCTTATGGCTTTGTAATGACATAAAGGTGGGGAACTGATAACAGGATTTTCATATTTTGGTGAACTAACACAACAATTTTCAATGTGCTTGCTCTTTTAAGATGGGGATACAAAAAAATGTAACAAACAAGTTGTTCATACAGTATTTATTTGTTCATTGGTATTAAGAATGAGTAGGCCTAATGTTAGTACCAGAGATGGTGTGTTTTGCTTGCACATAACAATAATGTCAAGCTTTAATAATTAAATTCTTTCAAAGACAAAGAAGAAAATTACTTCTTGTATCCCATCATTACTTGTTTTTAGCCTAAATGTGAAGCTGCTGAAGTGTGTAAAATAGATTTGACAGCATACCAATCTATTTATGTCTAAATTTAAATCACTGACTTTAACTGACATAAAAGATAGAAAACACTTACCGAATCAACTTATGGTTTCCGTCAATATGCCATAAAGCCATGGGTGCAGGAACAGAGTATACTCTTCTCTGAATTATGTTGATTCCAAGTCCACGAGTGCCCACAGGATCTACAGTCCGTAAAGTTTCCATTACTCTGGACCTCTGCACCTTGGAAAATTATACAATTTAGACTTAAAACAAATTCCATTGCACTACAGTAAACAAAACTACTTGGTATATTTTGATCCAAGTATAAACTAATCTTGTAGTCAAGACCTTCCTTCTAGTTAAATAATAGCATCAAATAAACATGATTGAACATAAGAAGGAATGTTGTTTTAACCGTGGAAAGGTGTCAGTACACTCCGTTTCTCAAGTTCAAATCCTCCCATGTTAAATGGAACAATTTAAAATACTGTAAAGAAAATAAATCTTGTAATATGTGAGAGATTGTCCATGCAGAACAGATGATTGTAACACTGTCCCATTTTTTGCTTGCAGTTAACATGCGAAAGTGAAAAGGCTTTGCTGGTGTCTCTCTTTCATGGGGCTGATCCTGTGGTGCGTCCAGTGGATCCTTTACAATTATTCAATGGTATACCCAATATACAATCATTGTGTGCATTGCATAAAGACTCACCTTAGTCCAGCGCTGTTAAGGAATCCATTGACTCGCTTTATTCCAGAGTCAGGACATTCTGTGATGAAGTCAGATACAACTTGTCTAAGTTCTGCATCTGTTATTGCAGTGTAATACATTCGTACTGACAAACTACTGTACATTTACAGTGAGTTAAATGCTTTTCCTTAAAGGGTTATAGTTTACCCAAAAATGTAAATAATCATCTACTCACCCTTGAATTTTGTCTTATGTCATATCACAAAAGGAGATTTATATAAAATGCCCCGAATGTGCTTGCCCATATAATGTCAGTCTATGGCGATTAATATCAAGCTTTTAAAATAGAAGCAAAAGTATAATAGAGTGGTCTTATTTATCATGTAATGTATATTCCAAGTGTTCTGCAGGTATACAATAAGGTTTAGTGAGAAACATACTGAAATGTTGCATATTATTTAACTTGATCCTGACTTGATTTTTGGTCTCTGTGCATGACTGTGTGTTCATGAGACTCTATTAGTTCAGTTCACTCTGAATTGCAAAAATCAAGATTAATAAAAATGTGACACAAAAAATCTAAGCATGGAAATTAAATTGAATTGCTTTGCTAATAGATTCTCATGAACGCACATTCAAGCACAGAGACCAACAGTTAGGTAAATAAATGATGACATCATTTTTTGGGGCGAAATAACCCTTAAAAAATGTATTCACCTGTATTGTTATTTACTTATTCTCATGCCATTCTACAGACACCATGTAAGACATGTATGTCATACAGGTTTGGAACCACATGAGGATAAAAAAAAAATTATGACAGGATTTTTGGGTAAATGCTTTGAGTGAACTATTATTATATTGTAATTGATACTTGTCTCTGATATTTCACCTGTTAATAATACGTTTGGTAAATGGATGTGAAATGATTCTGTTTTTTTTTTTCCTCCCCAATTTTACAGAAGCACTTTTGTGTGGATTTCTTGCTTAGCTGGAAACTGCAGAGAACCACATCTTGTCGACCTGAAAAAAAGAAAGGGACTACTTTCTCCAAGGAGGTCCAAACGCCATTGGCACAGACTTTGTTCAGTGATCAGTAACATACATTCAGCCAGGGCCGTCCTTAGAGGGGTGCAACTGGTGCGGTCGCACCAGTCCGTTTACACTTGAGGGGTAAACGGACTGAATGAGACCCCCCTCCACCAACCCGGGAATGCTCCCTACTTCGCACCGGGCCCCGAATCAGCTAAGTATGGCCCTGCATTCATGGTTGATGGTAATGAATGAGATGCTGTGGTTTAAGCAGATAAATGTAAGCGCTATAAACCTGATTAAATTGAGAATACATATGGACCAAATACATTTTTTGTGCCTTTGTACTGATTTGCTTTGACATTGTTTTAATTGTTGTAAAGTATCTTCTTTATATGTATTGAAAACACTGAATGTGAAGACATTTTGGTGCAGTGTGAAAGAGTTGTTATGTTTTTTTTATTATAATTAATATGTGTGTAAATGTGTTTTTATTTGTGTTTTTTTTTCTCTCTCTCTCTCTCTCTATATATTTTATGTTTTTTTTTGTTTTTGTTGTTGAGTTTAAAACACTTATTACAGTGTTGTTATTTAACTCTAATAGTGTTAAATTTTAACACCATAATAGTGTTGGCAATATCAACTACTTATTGCAGGGTTGTTATTTAACTCCAATAGTGTTACATTTTAACACCGTATTGGTGTTTAAAGTGTCAACACTTTCGAAAGTGTTACTTTAACACTCATGTGGTGGTATCCATATATACACTGACAAAGTGTTAAATTTAACTCTATTGGTGTTAAATTTCCGATTTCAAATTTCTAGTGAAGGGCCTCATTTCCAAAATATATACCTTAATTATGTCATTCCAAAATAGATCACTAGAGAAAATCAAAACAGAATGGATAGGAGAGTTGGGAATTGACATATCCGAAAACACTTGGGACAAAGCTGTTGACAGAATAAATAGGACTTCATCTTGTGCACGACTCAATCTGATTCAGATGAAAGTTCTCTACCGTATGCACTATAGTAAAACCAAACTGGCTAAACTATACTCAAATATAAATGAAACATGATCATTGCAATGCATTTAAGGTAGATCTAACCCATATGTTCTGGTCATGTACTAAATTGAGACCATTTTAAACTCAGCATTTAATTTAAGAATTCAGCCTAACCCAATAATCGCTTTGTTTGGAGTTACAGGTGACAACATTCACATAACTAAAGCTAAAGAAAATGCTTTGGCATTTGCAACATTAATAGCTAGAAGAAGAATTCTTTTAGAGTGGAAATCACCAATGCCACCTAAATTGTCACTAGGGCTAACGAAGGAAAGGTTTTTCTAAAAACTGAAAAAAATCTAATATTTTATCAGAGGATCAACCAGAACGTTTTACAAAACATGGGATCCTTTAATAATCTATATTGAGAAGAATGTACTCCTCCAACTTTGAGCCACTTTTGTTTCTTCAGTAGAACACAACTGAAGATTTTTAACTCAAACCATTGCAGTCTGTCAGTCATATAATGTAAGTGGATGGGAATCACGGCTTTGAGAGTCAAAAAACATACACAAACAAAACCAAATTAAACTCTGCTGCTCGTGATGATACATTGATGTGTAAAGACACAAAACGATAGGTCTGCACAAGATTTTAAAGTACTTTTACTCATTTATAAATGGCTCAATGGCCTAGGACCTAAATACATTGCAGATATGCTTACTAAATATAAACGTAACAGACCACTCAGATCATTATGATAGAGTTGGTTAGAAATACCAAGGGTTCACACAAAACAGGGGGAGTCTGCTTTTAGTTATGCTGCCCGCAGTTGGAATCAGCTTCCAGAAGAGATCAGATGTGGTAAAACATTAGCCACATTTAAATTTAGACTCAAAACTCATCTGTTTAGCTGTGCATTTATTGAATGAGCACTGTGCTACGTCTGAACTGATTGCACTGTATTTTATATATAATAATTTCCTATTTTTAACTTCATTTTGTTTAAATTCATTTTAATCAACTTTTTAATTATTTCAAAAGTTTTTAAATTCGTTGTTTTATTGTTGTGATTATTTAGCTTCCTTTTATGTAAAACACTTTGAACTACCATTGTGTATGAAATGTGCTATATAAATAAACTTGCCTGGCCTATTGCGCTTTTAATATTTATTTTTAATAACAAGCACATCCCTTGACATCTTGTATCTATGCAGGTGTAGGCTGTACAACAAACAAGTTGTAATTGGCTGCTTTTCTGCAGAAAGCTGAACTCTAGTGATGTGTTTAATGTTTTATCCATCATTTCTTGATAAAGGATGAGAGACCCGGTAAGCCACATGCTTTCTGTTAAAAGCTGTAGGTTCCCAACTGCTGCTTTATTCTAAGGTGTTTTGAGCTGCTGCAGCAGGAAATAAAAGTGACAAAAGAACAAAACAGTGTGATGTTTATTTGACAATCAATTAAAAAAAAAAAAAAAGTGAACATAAAATGAGAATGAAGTCGTGGACTAGCATGTTTTACATGACTGTAGAGGAACAGGTGCATTCCGGAAGCTGATGGTTAGGATACGCTGGACAGTGGAGGAAACGGATTCTGCTTGCTGACAACCAGCTTCTGGTGCTGATGGGAAATATAACCCTTGATGTGACCCTGAGATAGAGAGAAAACACATGTTCTGTGTTCAGAATCACACTCATACACACATAGCAGCAGCACTACAACATTTAATCACGGAAATAAAGCAGAAATAAAATACAAACGTTTGATAAAAAACAAACTAAACAAATATCAGAAATGTTGCCTTGACAGCAAACTGAAATAAGTGCAAGTTAAAACACAATCAACTAATTACTATTACAAAATAATTACTTATATTTTGTTGAAAAACAAAAGTTAAAATTGAAATAAAATTAAAACTAAAAGTAAATTAAGCCCATATATATATATATATATATATATATATATATATATATATATATATATACATATATATATATATATATAAACTAATGCTAAATATGCTAATTCAAAACATAAATAATTCAGCCTGAAATGACACAATGTAGCTTATTAACGCACTGCAACTGTATCTGTATCACAGAATTATACACTCTAAAGCTTCAATATGTCAATATTTCCCGTTTGTTTTGGAATTACATTCCGTGTCTGATGGTCAACAGAAAGAGACACGTGGATCTCACCATGTAGATGAGGTTTGCAAGGATGCATTGAACCTCATCGATGTCCACATCCTCCACCTTCATCATCTTCAGCGCCACCAGAAAGGCATCCAGAGGAAGCTGATGGGTCTTCAGCAGATGGTACCTGCAGATGGACAGACGAACAGATGTCACAGAAACCACACGCCAGATCAGAGCTGTCTGAATTAATCACTTACACTTTCTTGAAGAGGTTCCTGTAGGTGATGATTTTCAGCTTCTCCAGAATGAGGAAGATGCCACAACGGATGAAGAAGGTCTCATGTTTGACCAGAGCTTCATTGAGGAGCAGGAGGTTCCCCTCGCTGACACACACAAGCAGAGGATGACCATGGTGATCTACTGCATCTTCTCTGTAAGTGTGACGTGTGTGTGTGTGTGTGTTTTACCTCACGGCTTTGGTGACGTCAGCAAACTGCATAAGGTCGTACTTCTTCAGCAGCTGATGTGTGGGCATGTGACCCTGAGAACAGAAGATCCAGTGAACATTATGCACTAGGGGTATTATCAGTAACTACAACCATAAAATAGGTTTTTCTTTACTTGAAATAAAATAAATGTTAACTGTAATAAAATATTATATGAAAACAACCTTAAACTTATTTTAGCTTATATGTCAAGGCAAGATGTTGTATTTTTTAATTTAGTTTAAGCTGATGTAATAAAATAACTAAAAATGAAATTATATATTTAAAAAAAAAAAGACAGATATATTAAAAAATAAAAACGAATAAAAAAATAAATTCCCCAGGAGAAATTTGTTTTTTTTTATTTCATTAATGTACTCTCAAATTAAAACATTTCCTTCTAGTATAATTTAAAGCACTCTAATAAAATGTTTTACAGTCAAGGAAGAATTATAAAAATAATTTCCATAAAATTCTTCTCACTTCAATAAATATACATGTTTAAGTCTAGTGTGAACAATTATACATTTGGTATATATAGTCTGGTCATTTGTATTTTTTAAAATAAAACTACTGATTAGATCTTTCAAATATAACTGGATCTAATTTATGTATATTCATTCCATTCACCACTTTTTGTAAATGTAACATGTTAGTTTTTGTTTAGCATGAGAAAGTTCTTCCTGATCAGCTTCATCTGCCTGTTCATTTCCAGCCGGACCCACAAGTATCCCAAAAAGAAAACTCAATCCTAAAATCTAATCTTTAAATGGTCAAGAAGACGTGTTCATACCAGCAGCATCTTGACGGGCAGCAGGTAGATGAGGATAAGCCTCTTGTTCCTCTGACAGGAGCGATGGCAGTGTGTGAAGGAGAACGACAAATACTCCTCAGCTGGACACACAAGAGACAGGTGTTCTTCATCACTGACCTCACATCATCATCATCATCATCATAACTGTCATGTACCTGCAGAGTCCCACCTTGTTTGAAGTCGCTGTCAAACATGGCTTTCCTGCCAACATAGTATTTGTATGTGACACGCTGAGCCGTGCTGTAATCGTCCTTCAGGTTGGAGCTGTCGATGGCACGGATCAGCGGCTTACAGAGGTGCAGCTTATTAATCTGAGACAAACATAAGAACTCCACAATAACCTCATCATTCAAAACATGTCTGCCAAATACAACAACATGGAAAGATTACATGAAAACCTAAACTAAAAGAAAACTACAAATGTTGCCTTGGTAACTAACTGAAATGTGTTAGATGAAGCTCTAAAATTATTAACTGTAAATAACTAAAAACTAAAGCTGAAATAAATGTAAAATTAAACCTAAAAAGTAAAAAAAGAAAAAAAAGAAATGATAACTGAAAGTAAATATAAATAATATATAAAACTATATATACACACACACACACTCACACATATTTATAATACATCTAATATAAAAATAAATAATACAAATTTACAAATGAACTATTATAAGTATATAACTATAGCATAAATAATACTATATACAAATCTATAGTGTATAAATAACAGCACTGGGCAGAGACAGAGAATGGTTAAACCTTAAACCATAAAAAAATTGTTATTGAAATAATGTAATTGAAAAAAAAGTTAACTGAAATAAAATATAACATGAAATAAAATATAAAATATCTTTTAGATAGTTGTCTAGGCAACATTTCTCATTTTCATTAGGATATTTACAACCAACAAAAACAAATAAAAATGACAAATACAAACAGCAAAATTACTAAAACTAACTAAAATTAACATTAAAGCAGAAAATATAAAAATAAAATATAATTCAAAAATCTCAGTGATACTAAAATAACATGGGCCAGAGGTCAGCACTCCAGACTCTTACTTTGAAATAGATCTTGAAGAGCTGATTGATCAGGAACAACATTCCCCATTTTTTCGAGTCATCGATCCCAGCGCGACTGAAACACACAAAAACACACACACACGTCACATGACCATACAGACACACCACTGAGACTCACATTGATTTCTATAGCGCGGGGTGTCAAACTCAGTTCCTGGAGGGCCGGAGCCCTGCAGCGTTTCTATTTCTATGATGTGATAGAAATGAATAATTTATCATGTACAGCACAGTTCAAAAGTTTGAGGTGAGTACAATTTTTCTTAAAGTAATCAATAATTTATTTATTTTACTTTATATCCTTTTCAAGTTCTAATGAACTTTCTATTCATCAAAGAATTCTGAAAAAATAAAATCACAATTTCCTCAAAAATATGAAGCAGCACAATGTTTTCAACATTGATGATAACCAGAAATGTTCCTTAAGCACCACAACAGCATATTGAATGATTTCTGAAGGATCTTGTGACACTGAAGACTGGAGATGCGGAAAATTCAGCTTTGATCACAGAAATAAATTAAAATATGTTCACATAGAATCCAGCTATTTTAAATTGTAATAATATTTTACAGTTTTTACTGTATGTTTGTGCTTCTTGTGTATCTTGATGAGAATCAGCTGTGGACGACAGTCAGAGGTGTGTGTATATCACTGTGTGTGTAACTCACTTGTCACTGGCACACACTCTAAAGCAGCTCATGAGTTGTTCAGCTGCTTTCTCCAGCATGTCTCCAACCTTCCCCTTCCCCTTCGACTGCAGCTGCTGCTCTGCCTGTGCACACACACACACACACACATACACAATGAGCTGCTGCTGTTGTCACAGATCCACAAATTAATGATCTCTACTCACATTATTGGCAAATATCCTTAGGTCGAGGGTCACAGCAAACATGATCGGCAGTGCCCTGAAAACACAGTGATCATCAGCGACTGTCGTTGTGTTTGTGGTTTAAAGGGTCATGAAATACCAAACTACTTTTCTGAGATTTTAGCAGAAGTGTTTGTGTTGCACATCATAAAAGACAATGTTAGCATCCCTTAATTTTAATTGTTGGAGAAAACTAGTTATTTTTGTGCTATTTTTATTTTCAGGTTTAAAATCTATATCATGTTGACATGTATTATAGTACTTCAATGACGTATCTGTGTCTCATAATTATTCATAAGACTGCGTGTTCTTATCCTATGAGAAGACGCTTCACTTAATTAGTCACAACAGCGTGTGTGACAGACACTTCAGACTGTGAGCTTGTGTACATTAACTGAGAGAAATGTTCATGGATTGAAGGTTAGCATTTGTTTTTGCTTTGTAAGAGTTCTGCACAAACGTGATTCTTTCACTTAGTGAGTGTAACTGCTTTTTACAGCTCCTTGATGCAACCAATCAAAAGGCTTATATAAACACTGCAAAATAAGCCTAAAAAGTTATTAGAGGTTGCAACATCGTGTTCATGTGTTTTCGATGCAGAGTGCAAATGTAAATGGCTGTGCATTTATTCGTGTTTTTAACTCAATGTGGGCGAAATTAAACTGTCTGAAACAAACCGAAGCTGTGTGTCTCCCCACTTCCCCCTCCACTCTGCAGCACACCATGCCCACTTTTGTACCATTTTTCAAAATTGTGGCCAGAACTAACCAGTGCTGAAACGGGGTTTCATGACTCTTTAATACAAAACAAACCAATAAGCCAGGTCTTACCAGTTCTCCTCTTTATGAGCCTGAAACGCTTTCAGAAATGATGTTCAGCTGCGTTAAAGATCAAACACTGAACAACTGCACATCTAACATACAGTTACACCAGAAGATCCGGCATAAAGGATATTGAACGACCACCGTCTGGCATTTGTAGGCCTCTACAAAGTCATGATTGGACACAGCGAATGTGCATCTGCAGAGGAAGAGACGAGACGTCAGTCAGTGAAGATGCAGTGGAGAAGCATCGCTGCATCATTGATAAGGAATCAGTACCTGAGATGAGCGGCCACCATCTCATCATACGGTGGCTCCAGCAGCTGCTGACACTTCTCCTCTGGACTGGACAGCTGCAACATGGAATTGTTTAGAGAAACAGGGTAAAAATAAATAAATAATAATAAAAAAGAAGAGTAAATAAAATATCTAAATAAAAATAATTATGAAATTAAAATAAAAAACGATTTGAGTGTGCTTATTATTAAAAAGAAATTAACAACAATGAAAAATAATATTAAACTACATATCTAAATAAATTAAAAAACATGATGTGTTTAAAATAAATAAATAAAATAAACTTTTTTAGTGCTGGGGGTCCATGGAAAGGTTTAGAGAAAAACAGGGCATTTAATAAAACATAAATAAGTAATAAAAAATAAGATTAAATTAAATATCTGGATAAATGAAAGTAATGTTCAAAATATAAAAATATATTACTAGAAGTGTAATGTAATATAGACTAAATATTCTACAAATAATATTTTATACATATTTATCATTTTAATGTTTTAATGTATCAGTTGTGTCTTTATACTGTATATGAAAACACATTTTAGATGGGGGTCTGGATTTGGGCATCTGTGGCAGATGAAACCCTGAAACGTCCTTCACTTTACAGTGAGTTAGTGGTGTTTGTCTGACTACTGCAGCGCTCGACCTGTAGACGAGGGTTGGCCACATGTGGGTGTTTGAAGGACAGCATCTCTGCACAGAACGCCCCGTCTCTGCTGTCTATGGCCTCCAGAACTCAGGAAGCACAGACAAGAGGCACATTACATACAGAAGAGAAAACATACGACAATAACACTATGACAGAATACATGAAACATAACAGACAACAGCTCACCTGCTGCAGGTACTGATTCAGTGTGATATGAGCCATCCTGATCTCCACAAACACAGCGGAAACACACCGTTATATCTAATGTGATGCCTACCGGGACAACAGCAGCACGATTGAGACACATTCACATCTGATCAGCAGAACATTACATTTACACTAGAATACGAAACAAAACAAACACGGCCAGTTTAATCCATAAATGAAGTATTTAGTGTGTGGTATTAAACTCTAGTATTTGAAATTAGCTCTAGCGCAGCTGCTAATTCACTCATTTATTAATTCATTCTACGTTTCAGTAACCCTCATAATGATCATGAAGCTTTATGAGTCAAAAGTGTGATACATATTATATTAAATAAGCGATTTTATCAAGAAAATCACTTGTATTTATTTACCCAAATGAATTCACATCACTTCGCGCGTGTCCCTCAATGCAGAGTCGCTGACGTCACAGCAGCACTTCCTGTTTACATCTGTGAACACACAGCTGTGGATTCCAATTTGCACTTTCCATAAATGTAAATATTACTGAAACACAGTTAAACGTATTTCATTTTAGAGTCTCCATGTATTTTACATAGCACATTAAAGGGTGGTTTATAACTATTTTGCTAGGTAAGTTTTTGTTAATGTTTGTCAATAATAAAATAATGTCAGTTTTTTTTTGGTTTCAATTACAATTGCAGACATGTACAGACATTTACAATATGCTATATTCTAAATATAAAGTAATGAGAGTGCATATTTAGTGTATAAAGAGTTCATGTTCATTTTTCTCAGTGGCATGTGAAAAATAAAGTACTTGTGTGTTTAGTTTACTTTTATGTTTAGATATCTAATGTGTGAGCATTTTAGATGTTTTGTCAAAGAAGACCTAAAGTATTTTTTATTTCTTTATCTATTATTATTATTATTATTATTATTATTATTATTATTATTATATTTTAGCACCCATTAACCTAAGTTGGCTTAATTTTATTTTATTTAAAATTTAGGCTCTATTTGTTTTATTTATCATTTTATTATGTTTTTTTTTTTTTTTTTTTTTTTCTGTACAGTATATGTAGCTTTAGTAGCGTGCGTGTGTGTGTGTCTCTTAGTGTTGCGCTGTCTGCTGATCCTGCGGCGGCAGATTCGCTGTTGGTTTGCCATCTTGTTATGGTTCTCGATGCTGACCAGTCAAAGTGAATATGAAGTTTATACGATGAATATGAAGATTATATGATGAATATTTGGGGATATGTCTGTAAGCGTGTGTCGTGTCAATCCACAACAGCAGCTGAACTCACTCCATGAGGTTTGGATCCGGTTCCTTGGTTCTGGTTTTGGTTTATAGCTACCAGCTAACAGCTCAACTCTCTGCGTTTATTGTATTTCATATGAGCATTTAAATGCACTGAGATCAAATCTAGCTCATGATGGCGGAAGACATTCAGCACAATCAGAAAGCAAACTTTAATGGACTCACCAAATCAGCCAAATCAGGAGCGTCTAAGAAACTCACCATAAAGAACTTTAAAGGTGAGATGAACACAAAACTACAACCACAGCTAGTACACAAACGATCAGTAATGAATCACATGTCTATGTGTCAAAACATAGTGAACTTCCTACACAGCACTGTCGTCTAAAGTGTGTTCATTTGGCAGATCACTGGACTTTAAATTCAAACTGAATATTATAAGCAGTATTATTGTTTTATAAGTATGTTTTAATAATAATATATTAAATAATGTGTGTGCATTTTACAGACAGACCGGAACTAACAGACTCCTACACTGAAGACACATGGATAAAGCTCAGAGATGCTGTTAGTGCCATTCAGAACAGCACCTCAATCAAATATAACCTGGAGGAGCTTTACCAGGTGAGACCACAGCAAACCAGATCATGAGTCCACTCAGATTAAATCCTCATATAAACCACCTGAGACTTGAGGATTTGAGATCCAGAGAGTCACACAGGGTCAATCTGTGCATTCACCTGTTAATGAAGCACTGCTACTTAAAATTATTATGTTGACAAACACTACTGCTCAAAAGATAAAGGTCTCTTATGCTCACCAAGGCTGCATTATTCCGGTAAAAAAAATACAGTAAAAATTGTGAAGTATTATTACTGCAGAATGACACATTTTTATTATTGGGTGATTCAACACATACATGTTTTTCCAGCTAAGAAGATCAGCACTTTTAGAGTTTCATCCTCCATGTGATGTGAGCATAAATATTGTGACAGTTGACTCGCAGTTCTTTCTAAGTGTTCAGCTGGGTCCTGCTGCATTAATTCTTCAGATATTAAAAGCAGGGAATGTGTTGTATCAGTTATAGCCATTGCTTCTGCATTTTGAGTCTTGCATTTGATGACGACACACACAAACCAGGATGAAGACAAGGGAGCTGACTTTGAGAGAAAAGCAATTTGGATGCTAAAAGAAAAGAGGAACTCAATTAGAGCTGTCAAAAACAATGGGCATGGAGAAATAACAGTTTGGAATGTCCTAAAAAAGAAGATAACAACCAACGACGACCTGGTCAGCTGAGAAAAAAAACAGCCGTTGATGACAGACAAATCATAAAAACTGTGAAAAAGAACCCTAAAATAAGTGTCTGTAAAATCACCAACAACCTCCAGAAAGCTGGAGTGATGGTCTGACAATCTACCGTCCACAGAAGATTTTGACACAGAATTACAGAGACTACACAGCAAGATGCAAACCTTTGACCAGCACCAAAAATAGAAAGGCAAGATTAGAGCTTGCAAAAAAAGCACAAAGGTGAGCCAGCAGAATTTTGGAACAGTTTTATGGACACTGTTTTTCTAAGATGGCGCCGCTGAGTTCGGATGCCGTCCAGGTCGCTCCGCTTAGATTGTGTTTTTATTTATTTTTGAACTTTCTTTTGCTTTCTCTTTTTACACACATATCGTCTGCACTGATCACTTACGACAAAGGAACACTTTTGGACATTGGACACCGCTTCACTAACCTGTTTCAGGACATTTTATCCTCCAACCCATCGTGGCCATCTGAGATTCTCCGGAACGGCGAGATAAACAATGGCCACTTGAATAACCCACCGCGGCGACGGATCAAGAAACACAGCGGGAAACGTGCTGGGATTCGCAACAGACTGAGAAAAAGAGCTCACAGTCCTCCTCTGCCGAGCATTCTGCTTGTCAATGTCCAATCTCTGGAGAATAAGATGGACAATCTTAGAGCCAGGATAAGTTTCCAATGGAACATTAGGGACTGTAACATCCTTTGTTTGTCTGAAACATGGCTCACGACCTCGGGCAGGACAGGACAGTAGAGGCCAGTAAATCCAAAGTTGGTGGAGTGTGTTTCATGATCAACAAGAAATGGTGTGACCCCAGGAATATCTCCACTCTGTCTGGAACATTTATCCATTATTTGCCGCCCATTCTATCTGCCCCGGGAGTTTTCATCGATCATCGTTACTGCTGTCTACATTCCAACACAGGCAGACACAAGCTTGGCTTTGTCTAAGCTTCACGATGTGCTCAGCGGTTACATTAACAAACATCCTGACGCTGCTTCTATCATTGCGGGGGATTTTAACCTCCGCCAACCTCAGGCAGGTTATGCCTAACTTTTATCAACATGTACCCTGTCCAACCAGAGGACTCAATACACTGGATCATTGCTACTCTCAGTTTAGGAATGCCTACAAAGCTCGCTCACTACCGGCTTTTGGCAAATTGGACCATGCCACCATTTTCCTCACACCGGAATATAAACAAAGGCTCGTTCAAGAACACAGATGTAGCATTCAGCTTTGTAAACACGCTAACCGAACCAGCCACGGATACAATAACTATAAGGACCTTCTCAAATCAGAAATCGTGAGTGGACAAAACAATCCGTGCTGCAGTAAACAAACGCACTGCTGCGTACATCTGTGCCTTTGGAAACAAATTATCTGCAGCTGTGAGAACAGACCCGTCGCTGGCTGACGAGTTAAACTCTTTCTACGGCTGCTTTGAACTCAACTGAGGTAGCGCGAGTCTGCCGATCAGTGCGTCAGGAAGCAGCAGTCAGAGCAGCAATAGTCATGTAATCACCGTGTCAGAGGACGAGGTTCGGAGGGCCCTTAAGTGAGTGAATGTCAGGAAAGCAGCAGGTCCTGATGGGATTTCTGGCCGTGTTCTGAGGTCCTGTGCTGATCAGCTCACTGGTTTGTTTACATCTATTTTTAATGAGTCCATTGCTACCTCGATGGTTCCTACCTCCTTTAAAACCCTAAGAACAATAACCCCTCTTGCCTGAATGATCGTCCAGTTGCCCTCGCGTCTACAGTCATGAAGGTCTTTGAGAAACTTATAAAAAACAACATTTGCTCCTCCATCCCTGATACTTTGGACCCTCTTCAGTTTGCCTGTCGCCCCAACAGATCTACTGAAGATGCCATCTCTCACGTCCTGCACTCTTCCCTGAAGCACATTGACAGCAACAATGGGAACTATGTAAGGCTTCTATTCATCGACTAAAGCTCAGCTTTCAATACTATAGTCCCCATCAAGCTAGCTTTGCTGATGATACTATGGTTCTGGGCCTCATTTCCAACAATAATGAAGCCGCATACTTGGATGAGGTAGAGAAACTCACATCATGGTGCCAGGACAATTGTCTCTCTATGAATGTGAGTTAAACTAAAGAGCTGATTGTGGATTTCAGGAAGAGACAGCAGCGGCCCTATACTCCTCTTATGATCAGCGGGACCCCTGTGGAGAGGGTGAGCAGCTTCAAGTACCTTGGTGTAAACATCTCAGAGGACCTGACTTGGACTTCACATATCCAAACTCAGGTTAATAAAGCCAGGCAAAGACTGTACCATCTGCGACAGCTGAGAAAATTCAGGGTTTCACCTGCAATCCTGAAAACTTTCTATTCAGGGGCCATAGAAAGTGTATTGATTCAGTGTATTGATTCAGGGTGGTATGGGAACAGCTCCTGCAGAGAGTTGTGCGCTTAGCTGAGCGCATCTCAGGGACTGTTCTCTCCTCTCTGCAGGACATCTACCTCAAACGCTGCAAAAGCAGAGCTGTTAAAATCATTAAGGACTCTAACCACCCTGGTAAATGTTTTTTTCATTTTACTGCCATCTGGTAAGCGCTTCCTTAGCCTGATGGCAAAAACTGAGAGAATTAGGAGGAGCTTCTTCCCCCAGGCCATCAGGCTCCTAAACTCTAACTTGACTTCACTTAATTATCAGTAAGATATTAAACATACTGACATTGTCACTAGCACACAGCATTTTTTTATACATTTTCTATTTTTATTTATTCACTTTTTTACTACCTCTATTGCTGCTATGTAAATACCCTGTACAACCTGTTTGCACATTCTTCTCTTGTACATTCCTGCTCATCTTAATATTTATTAAGTCTACAGTATACTGTCCTGCACATTTTATTTTATAGGCATTTTATTTTATTCTTTGTTTTTTATCTTACTTTTTCCATACCATATTTATATATAATATTCTTGTGTTTGTATTCTTTAATAATTGCACTGTCCGTGGAGACCTGACTTACATTTCACTGCTGGTCATATGCTCTCCATATAACCTTGTATGTGACAAATAGAACTCTTGAATCTTGAACTGTTAAGTGATGGGAGTAAGTGGAGGTAAAAAAGAAACTGCAAATGATCCTAAGCAAACAACCTCATCTTTGAAGCATGATGGAAGGGGTGTCATGGCGTAGGCATGCATGGCTACCTCTGGAAAAGGCTCTCTCAACTTTGATGACTTAATGAATTATGGTGATAGCAGAATGAATGCAGAAGTGTACAAAAACATCTTGGCTACCAATGTTCAAGAAAATCCCATGAAAGAGCCAAGAAAACGTTTCATATTGCAACAGGACAATGACCTGAAACACCCTGCTAATTCAGTCAAGGAGTTTATCAGAGCCAAGAAATGGAAGGTCTTAGATTTCCCAAGTCAGTCTCCAGATTTAAATCCTATTGAACATGGATTTTACCAGCTAAATAGTAGATTAAATGCAGAAACTCCCCAAACCAAGCAACAGTTGAGTGGCTGTATTAAAGGCTGGGAAAAGATTTCATTGGATAAAACCAAGAGTCTGGTGATGTCTATGGGTAGCAGACTCAGTGCTGTGCCCAAACGCATACGGAGAACATACCAGTTAATCAGCGCATCTATTACACTCCTTCCCTTTAGGATTTGAACATCTTTCTTTAGAAGAAACAGTTTAGAAACAAAAACTTTATATATATAAAATTTCTGTGCACTGATATATACACTCACCTAAAGGATTATTAGGAACACCTGTTCAATTTCTCATTAATGCAATTATCTAATCAATCAATCACATGGCAGTTGCTTCAATGCATTTAGGGGTGTGGTCCTGGTCAAGACAATCTCCTGAACTCCAAACTGAATGTCAGAATGGGAAAGAAAGGTGATTTAAGCAATTTTGAGCGTGGCATGGTTGTTGGTGCCAGACGGGCCGGTCTGAGTATTTCACAATCTGCTCAGTTACTGGGATTTTTCACGCACAACCATTTCTAGGGTTTACAAAGAATGGTGTGAAAAGGGAAAATCATCCAGTATGCGGTAGTCCTGTGGGCGAAAATGCCTTGTTGATGCTAGAGGTCAGAGGAGAATGGGCTGACTGATTCAAGCTGATAGAAGAGCAGCTTTGACTGAAATAACCACTCGTTACAACCGAGGTATGCAGCAAAGCATTTGTGAAGCCACAACACGCACAACCTTGAGGCGGATGGGCTACAGCAGCAGAAGACCCCATCGGGTACCACTCATCTCCACTACAAATAGGAAAAAGAGGCTACAATTTGCACGAGCTCACAAAAATTGGACAGTTGAAGACTGAAAAAATGTTGCCTGGTCTGATGAGTCTCGATTTCTGTTGAGACATTGAGATGGTAGAGTAAGAAATTGGCGTAAACAGAATGAGAACATGGATCCATCATGCCTTGTTACCACTGTGCAGGCTGGTGGTGGTGGTGTAATGGTGTGGGGGATGTTTTCTTGGCACACTTTAGGCCCCTTAGTGCCAATTGGGCATCGTTTAAATGCCACGGCCTACCTGTGCATTGTTTCTGACCATGTCCATCCCTTTATGACCACCATGTACCCATTCTCTGATGGCTACTTCCAGCAGGATAATGCACCATGTCACAAAGCTCGAATCATTTCAAATTGGTTTCTTGAACATGACAATGAGTTTCACTGTGCTAAAATGGCCCCCCACAGTCACTAGATCTCAACCCAATAGAGCATCTTTGGGATGTGGTGGAACGGGGGCTTCGTGCCCTGGATGTGCATCCCACAAATCTCCATCAACTGCAAGATGCTATCCTATCAATATGGGCAAACATTTCTAAAGAATGCTTTCAGCACCTTGTTGAATCAATGCCACGTAGAATTAAGGCAGTTCTGAAGGCGAAAGGGGGTCAAACACAGTATTAGTATGGTGTTCCTAATGATCCTTTAGGTGAGTGTGTGTATGTATATATATATATATATATATATATATATATATATATATATATATATATATATATATATATATATATATATATATATCAGTGCACAGAAATTTTCAGGTATTTATATTACACATTTCATCCTTTAACATATAAAACTATTACACTGAAAACCAATAGTATTAAAAAACAAATACTTATAAACCTAGCCTTTTTGGAGCAGTACGGACCCTCTGTGGATATCTATGAACAACCTTCTCTGAGGGTGTGGTGCTCACTGGACTTTTTGGAGTCAAGCTCTCTGTATTTCTGGTAATCTCTGGCTCAAAAAGTGGCATAGGGTTGCCACCGACAGAAGGAAAGTTCATGGCTCCCATCTCATCAACTGGATTTAGTATCTCTAACACACCATGCAAAAGAGATCCTTCTGCAACATTTCCCGGCAGCATATGGTCCACAGGCACAGTGTGCCTTCTTTGACCCTCCTGTACCATAGAACTTATAGGACCCTTCGGCTCAAACACAGTTGCGCTCAACCATTTCTCCTGCCCTCGTCTGAAGTTTCGGACTCATACTGGCTCTTCCCCCGGTCATGCTATTTCTTTTGATCCTGCTGTTTTTCCTGAATAAATTTGGCCAGATCAGGCTCAACAGCGAAAAACGTGTTCGGATGTGGCACTTAAAGGGTTACTCCATGCCAAAATTAAAATGTTGTCATTAATCACTTACTCCCACGTCGTTCCAAACCCATTAAAGCTTTGTTCATCTTCGGAACAAAATTTAAGATATTTTGGATGAAAACAGGGAGGCTTGAGACTGTCCCATAGGCTGCCAAATAAATAACAGTGTCAAGGTCCAGGAAAGTATGAAAAGCATCGTCAGAATAGTCCATCTGCCATCAGTGATTCAACCATAACGTTATGAAGTGAAAAGAATACTTTATTCAAAAATTCCTCACCTCTGTGTCTCTCCAAATCAGCGTAGCACCATTTTGGCAATTCTGAGCTGTACACAGATGGCGTACGCTCTTCTGTGTCAGCCGCGCAGCGTCAATGCATTGTTTGCTTTCAAACCAAAGCGTAAATTCACATAAAAAAACGTATCATTGTGGCGCGGCTGATACAGAAGAGCGTACGCCATCATCCACCTGAGAAAAGTAGAACACACTTCCTTCTTCCCCGATACAGTCTTTGCCCATAGTTGGTAGTCTGGACATTGCATTGGCATTCATATGGTCAGCTGATTTGTGGTACTCAATATCATAATTATAAGCCATCAGCACTGAAGTCCAGCGCTGCATTCTAAGGGCTGCCAAGGTTGGTATTGCTGCCTTCGGTCCAAGTATTGCCAGCAGAGGCTTGTGGTCGGTTATGAGTGTTAACTTCCGTCCATAAATATATTTGTGGAACTTTTTAACCCCTTAGATGATGGACAAGGCTTCATGTTCTATTTGGGCATAATTTGTCTAATTTTCAGTCAGTGTGCGGTATGCAAATGCTATAGGGCGCTCTTCACCATTGTCCATAATGTGCGAGATCACAGCACCCACCCCATAAGGTGAGGCATTGCATGCTAATTTCAGGGGTCAGGTCCCATCATAATGTACCAACACTGTACTATTGAGCGGCAGCTGTTTAGCTTCCTCAAAAGCTGAGACACACACCAAAGTACAGCTCCAAAGTTGCTTGTGTTTTAGCAAATTGTTGTAGAGGCTGCAGCCAGCTGGACAGATTTTTCAAAAACTGACATGCTCCTCTTTTGTACTGGCAGTGATAAGGATATCAGGGTCAGAGTCCAATTCAGCTCTTTTCACCATGAAAATATTTGTCCAGTCCAACTTAATTTTCTATAACCAATTTCTTTCCAGCAGGGCCGGTCTGTCCCCTTTGATGATGACCAATAGCAGTGTGACATTTTGCTTTTCATACTTCTCTGGTACATCTATGGATCCCAGCAATGGAATTCTCTCCCCTGAATATGTAGTTAGCTTCGTGTTTATTTAGCTTAATGGTATGTGTGACAGGAACTCCTTGTTTGACAGTTCTGACATCAGTTACACCACTGTCCCATGTCCAGCTGCATGTCTGTAACGATAACAACTTCACAATCATGGGAAGAAGGAGACTCGGCGGACACTCAAATAAAACTTTAATAACAAAATAAACACAAAACAGCGCGACAGCCCCTCACGGACGACTGCGGCGCACAAACAAAAACCAAACACAAAATAAAGCCCAGGCCTGGTCCTCTCTCATCCTTCACTGTCATCGCTCCTCTTTTGTATCCTTCTGATCTCCTCTGTGGGACTCGAGACTGGTGAGTGGAGCAGGTGTCGCTCATTTCCCAATCACTCCACCGGCCTCGCTCCATTCCCACGGCTCTCGGCCCCGCCCCACTCGTCACATACCCCCATCGCCCCTTGCAGGCCAGGGGGTACCCACGAGACTGCGCTCTACTCAACCCCCCCCTCCCTCCGGGGGGACCGCTCACGGTGGCTGCGGGAACCTGGGGGTAGGACAGACAGACAAGGTGAGAGAAAAGGAGAGAGGAGAAAAAAATAAATAAAAAAATGTTCCGGTTCCCAGACACACTGCCGCTCGGCCCTCCACTAGCTGGGTGAACTCCTCCGCGGTGCCTGGCGGTGGCACTGGACGGCCCTCGGTGGACGGCACGACACTCCTCCGGTTTGGGGCAGCAGGCAGGAGTCCCCCGTTCCCTGCTCCTCCCCATTCTTGCCAGATGGCAGCAGGCTCCGGCCACCTGGCGAACGGCGGCGACTCCTCCGCTCTCTCACGGATGGCAGCTCGGCAACTCAATCCAGCCCACCGCCTCGAGCGTCCACGGCGCCAGACTGCTACACCCTGCTTGATGGCACCGCGGATTCACACCAGCGGCAAGGGATCTTTGGCAGCGCGTCCCTCCTTCCTCCCGGGTTTCGGCACCAGTGTAACGATAACAACTTCACAATCACGGGAAGAAGGAGGCGGGAAACAGCGGACACTAAAATAAAACTTTAATAACCAAATAAACACAAAATAGCGCGACAGCCCCTCATGGGCGACTGCCGCGCACAAACAAAAACCAAACACAAAATAAAGCCCAGGCCTGGTCCTCTCTCGTCCTTCACTGTCATCGCTCCCCTTTTGTATCCTTCCGATCTCCTCCGTGGGACCCGAGACCGGTGAGTGGAGCAGGTGTCACTCATTTCCCAATCACTCCACCGGCCCCGCCCCACTCGTCACAATGTCCATGCACTTTCTATCCAAAATCAAATTTACCACAATTATTTTCTTTCCATTTGAGGTTGTGTACACTGTATACACTCCAAATAACTCTGATTTAGGGCTGCACGATTATGACAAAAATCATAATTGTCGATTATTCCCTTGAAATTGTAATTGCAATTATTAATTAAATTATGATTATCACAATTTACATTGAATGATGTTTATACCATTGTTTGATGCAACTGCATGCCATATTTTTATATGAAAATAAACAAGCTGAAAACATTTAGTGCTTTTCTATAGTATAAAACTATAACTCAAAACGTTTCTTCTTTAAATTATAAAAAGTAAAAATATGAATGGTATTATATTGTTATACTAAAACTAAAATTAAAATAATGGGAAAAACCCTTAAGCTTTAGAAAGAAAAAAAACGCATCTTAAGCACGCAAAATAACATAATTTGACTTTGAATGATTAATTGTGGCATCCATAATTGTAATTGCGATTAGAAATTTGATTAATTGTGCAGCCCTATTCTTATTCATCCTCTTTTCTTTCATTAGAACACTCTGCCTCCATTTTCTTATTCCTACAGGCCCTTGCAATGTGTCCCATTTTGTTACAAACATGACATTTCTCATTTTTGAACACTCTAGCTGAGTGTTTCCCAGTTCATCTGTAGCATTTATTGCTTTCTTCTTTTCTCTGTTCGCTTTTCTGGTATTTTCCTTTTTCAAAATCATCTCTCCCTTTAAACTTCCCCTTTTCTTTCTTATGGAAAAAGTTTTTTCGTTCACAGCATTCACTGACTGTAAATCCTTGGTCTTACCCACAATTTCCAGTGTGTTTCTCGAGGCCAGCTCCATAGATTATGTAATTTTGCGAGCCTGGTTGAACATCAAATCCTTCTGACTCAGCAATTTGCATTGCATTGACTCTGAGTATAGTCTAATTACAAATCTGTCTCTGAGCGCCTCACTCAAATATTGTCCAAATTCACAGCTCACTGATAGCTGTCTCAAAGCCACGATGTAATCTGCCACGGATTCAACTTCCTTTTGGTTGCGTTTCTGAAATTTAAAATGCTTCGCAATCACGAATGGTTGAGGTCTGTAATGCGCTATCAACGCTGCTTTCAGGTCATTATATGACATTGCACTCATTTTCGTCAACGTGACTAGTTTCTAAACACCCTTTTCTCACTTGCAATGTCATTCGCCAGAAGCCACTTCAAAATGCTCAATGTACGATTCAAAATCCTCCTTCGATTCCTTGTACTCATCCACACGGCCAAACTGCATCGCTGCAATGTTAGCTACGTTGTTAGCAGCTTTTTACTCGTGCCTTGTTCTTTTCTCTTTAGCTTCTTTTACGACAAGTGCAACAGTGTTTCTCAGCAAATAACAGTCTCTAAAAATAATCCTTGTCGCCACTTTAATATATTATGATTGGAGGCTGTTTTAGTTAGAGGAAGGACAGACACCCGTTTTGCATATTCACTTGTTTACTGAGTGCCCAAACGCATACGGAGAACTCACATACATATAAATGGGCATGGCTTAACGTACCAGTCAATCAGCACATCTATTACAAATCATATTTGCAGATGTCTTTACTCCACAGCAGACAAAGCAGTTTTGTCATTATTGTTCCAATACTTATGGATATAGGATATACAGGTGCATCTCAATAAATTAGAATGTCGTGGAAAAGTTTATTTATTTCAGTAATTCAACTCATTGTGAAACTCATGTATTAAATAAATTCAGTGCACACAGACTGAAGTAGTTTAACCCTCTGAGGCCTGAGGGAGTTTTGGGGGCCTAGAGAAGTTTTGACATGCCCTGATATTTGTGTTTTTTTTCAGTTGCTTATAAACATATAGATGGCTAAGGTCTAATAACACTGTTATCAGCCCAAACTGAGCTTTAATGATATGAGAGCAGCATGTATGTACATGATTGTGTTTTTGAGAAAGCAATGTTTGTGCGTGGTTGGTGAAAAACTAAATATTTTAAATTACTTGAATAAGGCCATAAAACACATACAGAGCATTGGTTTACATGACTTTTGAGAACTGGATCTTGTAGTCTAGAGTTTTTGCTTCAAAATGATGTGAAAATCATCTTGTTTACTCACTCACAGAAAACAATATATTGATTTAAATTTTCTAAGACACTTTTTGGGTAGAAAGGGTATATGTGAGAAGACGTCAACATCATGAATATTAGTGTGATTCACACCTGAGAAGACAAAGGCCCGCATAATGAGCTGCATAATGAGCCTTTCAGCCAGGTGTGTGACTGAGAGAGGAGTTACAAGAAAGAATGTGAGGACAAAATAAATTTTATATTTGTTATTTGTAGTTTATTTAGAATGTATTATCACACAAAATAACTTTAGAAGTTATTAATAACACAGAAGACACAATCAGGGCAAAACTGTGCAAAAAAAAAGTGTTAACAGGAAGAGTGCAAGATAAAAAAGGGTGTAAGGTTTGTAGAAGCCCACAAACCTACTCTCTCACATAATACACGAAATTGAACAGCTATACATCTTTGTGCCACTCTAGGAAACAGTACCTTTTCAGCTGAACACACAAGCGAACATCACATGCCTGGCATTTTCAAGGAGTGTCCTGCCTCTTACCACGCTTTGCTTTGCACAGCACACAGGTCCAACGACCAGTATTGGCATCTGAGGCCTGCTCAGCTCCTGTAAAAGGCACATGACCAGCACTGGTCCGTTTTGGTGGTATTTTTTGTGACACCCCACAGAGCTCTGCAACTAGTTCTTCCATAAACTCCTTGTGGCTCATGGTGCCATAAAGCTCTTTGTGTACAATAAAAGCATTGGTGGCAGCAATATCCAAGAAGTGTAGAAATAGCTTTCTGTACCACTTCATTGTTTGTGCTGTGTACTGTAGTACTGTAACGTGATTGAAACGTGGGCTTACTGTATTGTTGTATCCTTAAAACATGTATAGAAAATTAATGTTTATATGTGTATTGTACAGAATAGTGCAGTGGACAGTAACTGTACAGTGAAGTGCTAATGTGTTCAGACTCCAGTTGGCTTGATGTGCAATTGGTCAGTGAATGTAAATATCATGGGCCGTGTCTATAGTGTTGTTTAATGATTTCAAAGAAGCATTTAAATGTACTCATAATCATTTGATTAAAATGTAAAGGAATCATGCTTACTGTTTCCTTAAACAGAGTGTTTTATCATTTGATGTAACTGAGCAGTTCCTCTCTTCCAGATGTGCATATATTTAAGAATGTAAGACTGTGTTGTTTCAGCGATTACCCATGATTCTTTACCCACGTGTGTATTTATGAGCTGTTTTTGTCTCACACAGGCCGTGGAGAATCTGTGTTCGTATAAAGTATCACCTGTGTTATACAAGCAGCTGCGTCAAGTGTGTGAAGATCACATTCAAGCTCAGATCCATCAGTTCAGGGAATATCCTTCATCAGTAATGGGACATTTGTGTGTCCATGTTTGATGTTTGGCAACTGTGTGTTACAGATAACACTTGTTTTGCTGATGTTTGTGTCAGTAGATCCTCACTAGAGGGCGCTGTGACACACAGATCAGACTGAAGCAGCCCTTAACAGAGTCGCACAGAGTCACTGGACAGCCTGTCATTCCTGAAGAGGATGAACCGCTGCTGGCAGGACCACTGCAGTCAAACGGTACCGGACGCTCTCCTTGTGTGTGTCTCTTTACATGTCTATGATGAAATGAATGTGAGTGTTGCGTCTCATCTCCTTCAGATCATGATCCGCAGTATTTTCCTCTTCCTGGACCGAACATACATCCTCCAGAACTCACTGCTGCCATCCATCTGGTGAGCTGGTGTTATTTTAATACCACTGAAATACTATTCAAATTTTATTAATATTAGTTATAATGTTTTAGTAATATTTTTAGTATTTAGTATTTAGTAATAATAGTAGTTATATTAATATTTGGAATTTGTTGTTTTTATATTTTCTGTTTTTGTCTTATTGTATTTTATTTTTTAAGTCAATAATGTTTTTATTAAAGGACTATTTTTCTCAAAAATGAAAATTTACTGAAAATGTCCTCACCTTCAGGCCATCCAAGATGTAGATTAATTTGTTTCTTAAACTGATTTGGAGGAATTCAGTATTACAACATTGTATCACCAATGCATCCTCTGCAGTGAATTGATGCCGTCAGAATGAGTCCAAACAGCCGATAAAAACATCACAATAATCCACAAGTAGTCCACACAACTCCAGTCCATCATTGAACATCTTGTTAAGTCAAAAGCTGTGTGTTTGTAGGAAACAAATTCATCAAGACATTTTTAACTTCAAACCGAGGCCATAATCCATGAAAATGCTTCCTCCAGTGAAAAAGTCATCTGGTCTGAATCAGAAGAGAAATATGCACAGATCAAGCACCGTTTAGGAGCCCAAACAATCCAAAACAGTTGTAAACAAATATGTGGGTGGATTTTGATATGCGGGGACAACAGGGGATGGACTTTTTTTTACGGGAGTAAGCGTTATTATGGATTATGGGCACGTATTTTAGCAGGAAGAAGTTAATTGATAGATTGGAGTTGTGTGGATTACTTATGGTTTATTTTGATGTCTTTATCAGTTGTTTGGACTCTCATTCTAATGGCACCCATTCACTACAGGGGATCCACTGGTCAGTTACATCAGTGATGTAACGCTTTAGTTGTAGTTGACTTTAATAACCCTGAGCAGGTGTTGCTATAGTAACACACGCATGTTGTCAGGGACACGGGGCTGGAGTTGTTCCGGACGCACATTGTGAGTGATGGTGCCGTTCAAAGCCGGACAGTGGAGGGAATCCTGGAGCAGATTGAGCGTGAGCGTAATGGAGAGACGGTGGACCGCAGTCTGCTGAGGAGCTTACTGGGCATGCTATCTGACCTGCAGGTGATTGCATAGAAACACTGATGATGTCAGCTTCCTGTCGGGTTCTGGAAGTGTCTTTTAAATAGTGTGTGTTGGTGTGTGTTGTCAGGTGTATAAAGACTCATTCGAGCAGAGGTTTTTAACAGAGACGAACCGACTGTACGCAGCTGAGGGTCAGAGGCTCATGCAGGAGAGAGATGTGAGATCATTTCTACCTAATTCACACACTGATGCTCTCCACATGTGTGTTCACGTGTGTTCATGTTCTTCTTGTAGGTTCCTGAGTACCTTCATCATGTGTCGCGGCGTCTAGAGGAAGAGAATGACCGTGTCATCAGTTATTTAGATCAGAGCACACAGTAAGTCTCTCTCGTATCTGGATCTGATGTTCCTCACGCATGATCCCATAGATCAGTTCAGTCTCAGATCTGTTTATCTTTATACTGTACCTTTGATAATCTTTGTTCCTTCTGTGAAACATAAGTTTGAAGTTTAAAAATCTGTCATTGACTTAAAGGAGGCTTTCCCAATCTGGGTTTTGTGTATTAATGAAAAGCAAATAATAAATTAAAACATTAAAAATATAAAGTAATTTTTTTTTAAATAAAAGCAGTGAAATAAAACACTTACTAAAATTAAATGATTATTTAAATAAATTATAAAAAAAAAAACAATCAAAATAAAAACTACAATTAAAATTGATTTTAAAATAAAAAATATAAAATGCTTTTTAAAATGAATTAAATGATAAAATGTTAAATAAATAATTTTAAAATAAAAACAATCAAAATAAAAACACTTTCTAAAAATAGATTAAATATTTGTTGAGCTGCATGTAATGTGACAATTAAGCATCATCAGAAGACCATCAACCTGTGAATGTGTCATTAAATTATTGAAATATTAACTTAAAATCTCAAGTACTTCAAATGAATGTTTTATCTCAAAGGAGTTCAGCTGATGAAAAAGTGAAAAAGAATCCCTGACTTACAGGAACAGAACGTTTTCTAGCATCAAACCATCCCTGATGATGTCATTGTCGTTTTTGCATACTGAATTTTAATTGGTCTTTAAAGGAGCAATAGAATGCAAAAATCACTCTTATAAGGTGTTTGAACACAGTTGTGTGGTCACAGTGTGTGAAAACAACCAGCCTATAATGGCAAAAATCCACCCACTCATTGTTTTATAATCCAAGTAAATCATAAACAGTCTCTCCACATGAGCAGTTCCAGATTTCTCACTACTATGATGTTATAGTTGGGGAAAATCCCTCCCATTTGTAACGCTCTCTGCCCTATTAGCATATACACAGTCCTGAGTGAGAAGCAGTGGTCCGCCATGACTGTTTTCTTGCTGTAGCTGCTGGAGGTGTAATGTCAGCACCAAAGAGCTATTAAAAGTGTTGTGTGTTGGGATGCACCAATGAACATAGGAGTCTCCATAGACCGCTGAGGACACAGTGGTTAAATTTCATTTTCGAAGAAAATGTCCTAGAAAAAACTGAAAAGTCCTATACATTTGTGCTAACATGTTATGCCGGACTGCCTCACAAACGAGGGTCAGTTCAGCGCTGGAGTTGAGCAAATATTGCTTCTGAAAGAGGGATCGATACCAACACTTTGTGCGCAAATGTCCAGACAAAGTAAGCATCATGCATCATATTTTGTTTTCTGAAAGAGCTTCTTGGCTCTCTGTAAGGCTAATGTTGCTAAAGCTACCATTGTCTCTGCCTGTTTTCACTAATGCTGCCTTCACATGCTTCCAGAATGATTGTAAATAGGAATGTGGTCGTTTAAAATTGCATTTGGAAGCAATATGAAGTCAGTAACACAGTCACCACCAGTTGCCCGCGCGATCAATGGAGCTCTTGAAGCTCCGAGCACCTCTTCTGAGAAAGGGAGGCGGGAGCACCAGGCACCTTTTTCATTTAGGGGACAACCACAAAAACAGCACAGTTTTGGCTCATACCCTAAACAGTGGCAATTTCACACAAGCCATAAAAAAAAATAATCTGTGGGGTATTTTTGCGGATAAAACTTCACATAACACACTCTGGGGAGCATTCAGAGAACAATTTCTAAAACTATTGCTTTAAAATATTGTATCAGTGCATTGTATGTTTACCTTTATGTTTTGTTTGGATGAATAAAATATGGTTTGTTTGTTCTATTATTCCGTCTCTATTATTTTGTGTGAATTATTAGATATCCATCATTGTGGATCTCTGTTGGTTGTGCTGGTTGTTAGTTACTATGAGGCTGTTATCCCTGCAGGAAATTAACATCTGTCATAAATTTTTCCTCTCCTGCAAAACTCGCTGACTGTGTCTGTGACAGGAAGGCCACTGCCTTTGGGGGGGGGGGGAGCCACAGTGGAGATAGCAGCTTTGCTGGGGCGAACACCTGAATGCCATTCTACAGAAAGTGTCTGGATTAATAGTACAGATCATCACGAGGCTGAAGACAAATCATAAAACACACACAAAGCTAATGTGTGTGTGATGCACACTAGCTTCTCCTCAGAGTTCTGTGATATTGCTACTGGTATGAGAACCGTGTGTTTGTGGAGCTCGACGCCGCTGGCTCTATGAGCTCTTAAGTCAAAGTCAAAGGCAGGGCTGATGACGCTGCTGCAGGCTTGGAGAGACTACATTAAGGTACACGCACATCAAACCTCAGGGTTATTGTTATTTTAACTTACACACTAAACCGATAAAGACACCATATTTTCATTGCTTGAAATCAAATAAAGGTTAACTGAAATAATATGAAAACATTTTATTTTCAGCTAGGAGTGTCAATGCAATATTTCGTGTTTCTTTTGATAACCCTGCTACTACTACAGCGTAAAATCGAATGTAAATAAAAAGATAATAACCATTACATAACCCGTAACAGGGCAACTTAAATATTCCAAGGAACCCAAAAAAAAAAAAAAAATATTATATTAAAATATAAAATATATATATATATCTATTATTTATATATCATATATATATATATATAATATATATATATCTAGCTATAAATTAAATTTGAAAAAATAAAAACATGTCAAAATATCCGATAAAAGCTGATAATAGTATCTCAGTTATACTAAACTAATACTTCCGCTTGGCAGAGTATTTGGTGAGGAGATCGTGAGTTTCTCCAGCAGAAGGATAACGTGAGTTGGTTCATGAGTTACGTCAGTTGCTGGCTTCAAGGACAAGATGTCACCACGTGCACCCAGCGCCCGTGCTTCCAGAGGAAACGACAATTCCTAACAATGCCAGGAAGGAGGAACCTTCGAGAAACTTCATCACAACGGAGACGCCAACAAACCTGTCCGAGAGCTCAGTGGTGAGTTGACAACACCCAAAACGAACATTTTTTTTCCCAGACACAAAAAACCTTTCCATCATTTACTTGAATGAGGAAAGGTATGAACAATTGCAAAGAATTTGCTGGCCAAACGTCCCTCACGCTTGTATAACATATTTCACATCAGCAAAATAAGTCTTGAAATGAATTGATTAATTGAGTGTAAGCAGCTGCCCATCCTTGAGAATAAAAAAAAAAG